>NC_064548.1:25991573-26071573 GCF_023856365.1 Brienomyrus brachyistius
GGGGGTGTCTGCTGCCATTGTGGAATAAATATCAGCCCTTTATTGGTAACATGTCTTCTCGAACAGCAGTTTGCCGGTGGTCTGAGACAAGTGCTTTCATAAAATCATGCATGCTCAAATTATCACACATCTCAACCTTAATCCAATTATCCCTACCCTCAGAGAAAATGAAATCCAGATGATTGACTCCAGCACAAATAGTAATTTAGTAGACAGGATGCTTCTGTGGATTTCCAATTATCTGAAGTTCATTACAACACTGAACACAGAATAGATCGTAACAGTTACATTGCAGGCAACGATGTTGACCCCCCCCCCCCCACTCTGACATTATAATCCAATAAAAAGGCATCACTGCTGAATCATCAATGTCATGGCATGTTTGCATTGGGGAAAACACTGAACTGGGATATGGGATAAATATATTTGTAATACACAACACAATTCATTAAATGGGAGTGAAATCATAACCATGCAAACTGAGCATGTGTGTCCATAAATGTATGCAAGTGATTTGCCTTAATAATGTAATATATAAAACATTCGTTCACCATATCCACTTTGACAAAGTGACATCTTAGTCTAAACCCAGCTGTGGTACATTTGCTGGAGGATATTAATTAAAAATGAATAGGATCATTTGAAAGAGGTTGAATTTATCCACTCTTCCTCAATCAATATTGTCAAGCAAGCATTGCCCTCTGGACAGATTTCATTTGAACGTAATTTATGTTTTCAGTTCCTAATTCGAATTACTGCTCTGTATCTTACGGGGAGCAGGGAATTAAGGTTATGTGCAGGTGGGTTATATTCACTCTGAAATTCCATTGGGAGAGACGCCAGAATCTCAGAACATGTCTCCATATTTGATTCATTTCACTTTATAGTGTAACGGGCAAAATATCTCATCAACAGATTCAATAGTGTTTTTTCAGATTAGACTGATGCACAGAAGAAAGCGGAGTATGCAGAACAGCTGGTAATATAAGGAATTGACTCATTTGCTACCCAGTGATGAATATATTAGGATGATATTTCAACATATAATTGCTATGATCAATATTTTCTCATGACAGAAGTAGATAAATGAGAAGCTATTAGACACAAAATAGCAGAATAAACGAAGCAGACTCCTCATGCGCAGGTAATTATTTGAAAAATATTGACAAAAATTATACATGCTGTATATTAAAGATGTATTAACTGCATTAATGTAAAAGATTATATATCTAAATGATACTCAGTAGCAGGTGGTTTAGGGGGAAAAGAAAAAAAACGCTATTTCTTCAGCCTGCCGGGTTCAGTTGCTTTGTATGTTCATAGCTTAGAAATGCTTAAGTGAGCCGGTGTCGCTAAGGCGCACATAGCACGCGCGTGACTGTGTACCCGCAGCGAGCCGGTGTCGCTAAGGCGCACATAGCACGCGCGTGACTGTGTACCCGCAGCGAGCCGGTGTCGCTAAGGCGCACATAGCACGCGCGTGACTGTGTACCCGCATCGAGCCGGTGTCGCTATGGCGCACATAGTACGTGCGTGACTGTGTACCCGCAGCGAGCCGGTGTCGCTAAGGCGCACATAGTACGCGCGTGACTGTGTATCCGCAGCGAGCCGGTGTCGCTAAGCGACCCATACAGTAGTATGTGCGTGACTGTGTTGCAGCGGGAAAAGGTGACGACCCACCTTATGTCTCCAAGACAGCACTGGGGTTTACTGGAGAAACTGAGCACACTGGGTACACGACAAAACAAAAGGACCATGCGGGGCCGAAAGCAAACGGGGGAAACAAAAACTACAGAAATATCAGAAAGGTAACAGCGAGGGGAAAAGAGCGACACTAGGAGCAGAACTACAAAGAACTCGTGGTAATTTTCCACAGCTCAATATCATTCACAACAGCAGCCTGAGCGGTACAGCAAAGGCAGACACTTAAATATACAAATCAGGAGGACTGACAAAAGGCAGATGTGACTCATCAAGACAATTAACCAGAAAGCACAGTGCAGGGAAACAGGCCACAGGTGAAGAAATTTAACTAACAATTAACAAGCATAGAATCTATGGAACCTTAACAAATACCAAAACTAGAAAACAGTACATACTGGGATTTTTGAGACACAACTGAAGGTTGACATTAGGAGGGACCAGGAACAGAAACACAAGCAGAACAGATTTAAACTGGACACAAATAGGATAAACAAAACTAAAGCAGTAGAAACCCAAAAAACAAAGCAAGGGATGTTGGCTTTGAACCCATGACTACAGGGTTATACAACTGCTACTACACACTCAACCCACTGAGCTATGCAACAGCCCAAGGAAACATGGGAAAAAACTTTAGGGACTAGTACAATGACGGAGAGAACAGGATGGCCAGCAAAACCGAACACAAGGGACAGGAATCCAGCGAGGTGGCATCACGGCTAAGATGCCCTCAGCTTCGTGCCAGTGCTCACAGTGAGCAGGTTCGCTGTTTTTGCTAGTGATAGTGATGGGTGTTAAGTGCAGATTACATTAGATTCACCTTTACTGTCATAGCGCAAAGTACAAGTACGCAGCGAAACGTAGTTTGACATTTTAAAGTACAAAACTGTGAAAAAGTGCTAGAAACATATACACCATATTTACAGAGAATGTAAAAAAAATGCATCTAAGAATATTTACCAAAAATACACATTGTATTTACATGCACAGTGGCTCGGTGGTTACCACCCTTGCCTGCTACTTTTGGCATTCGAGTCTCTGCCCTGGCTCCGGTTTGCATGTTCTCCCTGGGTCCTCCTGGGGTTTCCTCCAGGTCCTCTGGTAACCCCACTACAGCCCAAAAGCATGCCAAGTTGTATTGGATTTGTGAAGTTGTCCATTATGACAAATGTTACATACTATGACTATGTACCCTACGGTGGGTTGGCATCCCATCCTGAGTTATTCCCTACCTTGCACCCGTGGCTTCTGGGATAGGCTCCAGACCGTCGCAAGCCTGCCTAGGGCAAGTGGGTATACAGGATGGATGGGTGGTTTTCATATTTGTGTAAATTGTATCATATTATATCAGATAAAGTGTGTCAGCTTAACAAATTCTGAACATCCCCGGAAGTCAATCCCAATATCTGGAGTAACATGTTTCAGTATCCCCATGTATTTCTTCACTAGCACACCATTTTTGGCTATTTAATACCCTATTATGCATTTTTTTTAAACTAATTACGTTAATTAATTAAGTGTGCTGCTCTTTTGCTCTTTTTTAGAGAACAGGAGAAATTCAGGTTATGCTTTACTGTTCCATTTGCATGCATTCTAGTGACGAATAGGAAATACAGCCTTTCCACGCAGGAAATAGCTTTAAACTCTTCCTTTGATTTTTTTGCACAGTACTTCCATTACATATGTAGTCATGACTGGGATGGAGTGAATATCAGCCTCAGAGCTGAGACATGGGGTCCTACGGTCATTGTGTAAGTATGACGCAGTCACAGGATGGTAACTATGCATGTTGCTCTATTCAGGACAAGAGTCGGTTATTAGCACTTAGCTTCCACCCACTACTATTCATTAATAGCAGTGTGTTGCCTGCAGCTTTGCGTGATGTTCTCCTGGGCTACATTCACTGTGCCCAAATGCCCGACGTTTTTTTATCTTCCAGCCACATTTCACCTTAGGATGTTTCTGATCAGCGGCACAGGGAGCCTCACTAACTAGCACAGCTAACAGAAATACCCACCACTAAAATTCTATGAAAAATTTAGCTCTAGATACCCTCAGTTGATCTTGACGTCTGTGTTTGTTTCCTCTGCGAACCCTCATGACCTTTTCAAGCTACCTAATAGAAGCTTTTTTTTTTTTTATCCTGACAGCAGAGTTGCAGTTAGAACAAACTTAGAACAGATACTGTACTAATGAGCAGGAACATACTGTGTGCTATTATGCCTGGACATGCTCATTGATGAGATCAAAATGATGTGTAATGTAGGTTTAGAAGATGACAAGACCTTTTGCTTCTTTTTTCATGGAAACAGATGAATTCTCATTGATCCAAGATCACAGAAACAGGACTGCACACGTAATAAAAATAAAGCCTCTGTTCACCAAAAGAAAAACACTGAGTATGTTGACTGTGGGCGTCGGAGGGGTGTGGGGGTACCCTGACAAATTCAGGGGGCCCAGCACTTTTCAGGGGCCCTAAAATGCATAAAATGACATAATGAAAAGGCAGCAGTGGCCCCAAGGTGATGATGTGACAGGGAGCCCAGAATGTCTAGCAGCTCCTCGGATGTTGATTAACATTGTCGCGTTCCCTACATAACATATCAGATGTTTTCTTTTATCACTTTCCAAACGGCTGTTGTTGGCCATAGCGGCAAGCTGGGTACCGAGGGACTGAAAGCCCATGAAACACACTCATATATCTTCCTTTGGTGGTGGAAACGCCCTGGTTGGGGGTGTTACAGTCCCTCCAATCATTTCTCATACCGTCAATCATTCTGCCCTCTAGGGTAACACCCATGAACAGCAACACCAAGAAGACACTACAATAAAACTACAGCCTCTTCCTGATACCATGACTGTATGATATTATTAATAACCTTGCATAACGTTGCAGGTAGAAAGTAAAATCATATCTTGAAAGAGTTTTTTTTTTCTTGGCATTTGAAGACATTTGAGTTAAAACATCAATGATACATGAATCAATTATGCAAGCAGATCTTCCAACCTTGAAATGTGCTTTGAAAAATTTGAATTCCAAGTCAAGCACATTAAGCTCAGACCTTTTGTAACCACAAGAGTCTCTATTTTCATTCAATGCACAATCAACAGCAGTGTGACTCAGTTAGGGCCACGGGGCTCTGATGTCACCGATCAGCAGCGCACTTACATTCGGTAAGTTTCAGTATGAATCAAACGCCTTGCATGCTGCGCGGCCCAGGATAGGGTCCAGACCCATTAGCCTGTACTGGAGAAGCAGTGGGAATATGCATGGAAACTTCAATATAAACATTCAATAACACCCTTGTAATATATTACATCTGAAATGGAAATTGGGGTGATGTTAACCACTTCCTGTCTATAACCAGAGGTGGAGATTTCAAGTCCAGAAAGTACAAATCCAGACCAGGATTTTGTTTCAACCAACCAGTTGAGTACTATGTGACTGTGACTCTTTATGCTCAACTGGTTGTTTGAAACAAAATCCTGGTCTGGATTTGTACTTTCTGGACCTGAAATCTCCACCTCCGACCATAATGTAGTTAAAAGACTTTAATTTTCTATACCTACCAAGATGTTACACAATACGAGGTATAATACTCTCAGATACACCTTCAGATGTTTCCTCTTGTTCCAGAAAGTAAATAAAAGACTAATGAGTGTGAATCTGCATTTGCCTCAAGTTCTTTGTTCAGCATTTTGCTTCTGCACTAATTTTTGCAAATAAACCTTGAATTTCTGCATCGACCCGAAGCAGACAGGTGCCCTTTCCAGGTAATATGAAATTGATTTGAAGGAAGACTTGCTATGGTTCAACGTTTAGTCAATGTGCATCATATTGATTTGACTATTCTCCACGGAAAATGTAGCCAATAGCGGCGCTTTGTGATAGATATCACAATTTAATCTATTCGTTCCTGCTTTGTCGTGCATCTGTTTCTTTATTAATACATGCATTAAGCAAAGCACGCTAGAAGGCATTCCTAGGTACTTAATGTAATTATGGTTGGAAGACAGTCATTTATCATAAAATATGAGTAAAGTCAAACGGAAACATAATTATTATTGTTAACCTTTGTCGCAGATAAAAAAAAAAGAACACAAATAACCAATATTAAGAAGCCAAATGTCGGCGTTGTTTTAAAAGAAGGTAACACATTAATGCTAATAAACTTTTTTGTAATAATTCTTGCCTTGCCAGGTGTGTCATCATGCATTCATGAGAATACATCTTAACGCCTTAGATGTGTGTCTGGGAGACTGTACTGTAAGAAGTTTCCAAATGCCAGAAGCAATTACATGTTTCCCCAAAACCAATTCGCACTAAACACAGCAACACACAAGCATTTCCAGCGTAACGTCTTCCATGACCACTGCAGGGATCTTATGACATCAGGGGCTTAGCCCCCCCATCAGTCTGAGCCCCCCCCCCCAAAAGACCAACATGATAGATATCTGTACATGATGAGGGATACCATGCTACGTGAGACTTCATGTGAATTCTTTTTCTCTAAAGTTATGATGATTGTTCCACTACGAAGGTTTACACAGCCCACCTCATGTGGGGCTTGCTCACATGTATTTGGGGAATGTCTCAGGCTTGTGACACATCTCATGTCTTTATACTGCACCTGTCCTACTTCTCAAACTTTAGCACGTTCAATATGCCTTGGTTTGTTACTGTATTTTTAGTCTAATTTAAGCTACTTTTAATAAATAAATAAATAAATGAAATATTGAAGATAAATGTTTGTAAATACCCAAAATGGTCTCTCATATATCCAAGCATTCATCCATCTTCAAAGTTATTTCCATACTGAATTGTTAACTTTATTATTTATTACTACATAGTTTTTATAATTCTGGAATATTGCACTACAAACCATACATATTTATAAAGCAAATATTTCAGCGAAGTTCAGATGAGTTCAGAGCTGTATGGATGTCTTTTAACCCAAATTTAAAGAGCACCATCAATCACAGATTCCTCAGTTAGTTAGTCTTCCTGTACGCTAAGTATTCCACAATGAGTATGAGTCTCCAATGCATTATGATTCTGTAATGCAAACTCTCCAACACATGATAATACTTAATGTTGCGAAATGTGCTAACATACTTTCATAAATAACGTTGCATATGTTTTTTCATCAGAGCAGAACAGATGTGGGAAGCGGAATCCAACAGCTGGGAAGTCGTAGAACAAGGCTTTCAGAACTTTTTCTAACTTGTTAATTTATGCAAACTGCTACAGAAAGAACTATTTTAAGTTTTCTTATTAAAAATTTAAAATGGTTTAAGGTGTTTGTTTTGCTGGGATGAAAATAACTCATTTGAGAGAATTAATGATGTCTTGGGGCTTAATAATTAGAAACATGAATTTTGCATGAAGTTCTAAAGCTAAAATGAAAGAGTTTAAAATGAAGCATTATTCCACTATAGAAGAACGAGCCATGGTTTTTATAGAAGAACGGTCTTTATAGAAGAATCACCCACTGTCTTTGTAGAAGAGCCACGATCTTTATGGAAGAACGAGCCACGGTCTTCATAGAAGTACGAGCCACGGTCTTCATAGAAGAACGGTCTTTATAGAACGAGCCACGGTCTTTATAGAAGAACGGTCTTTATAGAAGAATCACCCACGGTCTTTGTAGAAGAGCCACGATCTTTATGGAAGAACGAGCCACGGTCTTCATAGAAGTACGAGCCACGGTCTTTATAGAAAAATGGTCTTTATAGAACGAGCCACGGTCTTCATAGAAGTACGAGCCACGGTCTTTATAGAAAAATGGTCTTTATAGAACGAGCCACGGTCTTTATAGAAGAACGATCTTTATAGAAGAATCACCCACTGTCTTTATAGAAGAGCCACGATCTTTATGGAAGAACGAGCCACGGTTTTCATAGAAGTACGAGCCACGGTTTTCATAGAAGTACGAGCCATGGTCTTTATAGAAGAACGGTCTTTATAGAACGAGCCACGGTCTTTATAGAAGAATGAGCTACGGTCTTTATACAGTAGAAGAACGAGCCACGGTCTTTATAGAAGAATGGTCTTTATAGAACGAGCCACGGTCTTTATAGAAGAATGAGCTTCGGTCTTTATACTGTAGAAGAACAAGCCACGGTCTTTAAAGAAGAATGAGCCACGGTCTTTATACTGTAGATGAACGAGCCACGGTCTTTATACTGTAGATGAACGAGCCACGGTCTTCATAGAAGAATGAGCCACGGTCTTTATACTGTAGAAGAACGAGCCACGGTCTTCATAGAAGAATGAGCCACGGTCTTTATACTGTAGAAGAACGAGCCTCGGTCTTTATAGAAGAACGAGCCACGGTCTTTATACTGTAGAAGAACGAGCCACGGTCTTTATAGAAGAACGAGCCACGGTCTTTATACTGTAGAAGAACAAGCCATGGTCTTTATACTGTAGAAGAACGAGCCACGGTCTTTATAGAAGAACGAGCCACGGTCTTTATACTGTAGAAGAATGAGCCACGGTCTTTAAAGAAGAACGAGCCACGGTCTTTATACTGTAGAAGAACAAGGCACGGTCTTTATAGAAGAATGAGCTACGGTCTTTATAGAAGAATGAGCCACGGTCTTTATACTGTAGAAGAACGAGCCACGGTCTTTGGCTCCACTTTATGTCATAATATCAACATAATATTAATGCAGTATATTCCATCCAACTGTTTTCTAGCTACTTATCCTAGAAAGGGGATCAGAGTCTACTGCTTTTACAACCACATATTTAGGCAATAGGTACCTGGCCGGACGAAATTCCCTACAAATAGTGAGTAGAATCATCTAGATTATATTATGCTACGATTTAAGGAGAGCCTCTCTAAAAGCTGATCCTCTGAAGCTCCACCCTGCTTTATCTCTACACCTGGCAGGCCACACACACACACACACACACACACACACACACACACACACACACACACACACACACACACACACACACACACACACAGACAGTGACACACACACAGACACAGACACATGCAGACAGATGGACACAGAACATAAATATGATACAATTAAATTATAATAATCTACAACTGTCATCCTTTCTAAATTGGTGATTATGGTTTGTAAAAAACAGGCTCAAATGACTCAAATGCTTTAATTTTTGTTCAGAAGTAAGATTTAGACACTTCAGACTTCTGATTGTGATTTAACAGCATACAGTATCAACAGGAAAATCTCAGAACGTCTCTGAGTGTCTGACATACAGTAACGTGGTGATGAATGCCTAACAGAAACTAAGGGTGCTGTGTGTGCTTTGGAAAAGGTACAGGGATGCAACTTATCATATTAGCATAACAAGAAATAAACCCAAATCTGTAAATATCAAACAGCGGATTGATGTTGACGAGAGCATGGTGTGGTGTGCGGAAATTCTCTGTTTTTACTGTTAATATTACATGATTCAATATTTACTTTAGATTCAACTCAATTTCCTATTGGAGGACTATGCTCAGTATATAGCAGATACACAGAATAGCAAATAATTTCAGAGTTTGTTGGGACTGTTTTTCAAATGCCAGAGAAGATGTATTACAGGAAGAAAATATTATAAATGATGCAGGAGGTACAATCACTGGACAGATTAGCATGACGGACAGATTAGCATGACGGAGAGATTAATATGATCACTAGGTTTTGTGGAAGGTGGGGTAACCTCAGAGATTCAGCAATTATTTTTGGATATCTAAGCCAGGGGTTTGGAGACGGCCAGTGGGAAAAGCCCCTAACTTTGTGTCATTATTTACAGGATATTTGACTAATTTCTTGTTATCACATTTTTACACAAGTGTTCACTAATTAATCACAGGTAACACACAGGTAACACAAGAAAATCTGGTGAGTTTTATATATATATATATATATATATATATATATATATATATATATATATATATATATTATATGCACACACACTGTATATTAAAGGAGAACTAAAGCATAACATTGATTCAGTCCAATTTTGCTTATTAAGATGACATTCTGTTTCCCGGTCTCATTTTGTGACATTTGTGCTTGTTGATATATACAGTATGGGGGATTCATTTTTAGTAGTCTGAATGGCCCTCCTGTTTCAAGAGATGTCTTTGCAAAATGAACTCCTCTGCATGTGAATACATATAACTCAGTAACAATGGCAGAGGATTTGAGCCAAAGCTATTTATTTTACAAAGCTATTGGCGATCTTAGCTTCACACAAGCGCAATGCACATTCTTCAGCAGGGGATTTGCATTAGTTCCGAGTCATGCATTAAACATAATATGTCACTGCAGGCAAATGAGATTATAGTAAGGCGTACTGTACCTAATTATTCTATTAAAATTTTGGAAAAACCAAACAGTAATGTTAATTTGTTCAAGTTTATTTTGGGTCAGGATGCACAGAGCTAAATACATCTTTATTGCATGTGCTACAGTTTAGTGTTGTGTCGATTCATCCAACTAGAAATCAATGCCAGTCAGTTTAAGTGAATATAAGAAAGCAGAATACCGAAATCTACATACATGCATTTTCTTTGACAATTTAATGGTTTGCAATTAACGCCAATTTCTGAATGCAGCCAAAGCATTTTCACACAGCTTTTTATTGAAAGCCGTTTGCTTGGACCACGCAGCGATGACAGAACACTAATCCCATGTGCCTTGATCTTTCACATGTTGTTTCATCCGTCACTTTTACATACCATTCATATTAATTAACTATGACTGCCAAATTACAAACGAGTGTTAGTGATGAGTGAATCATGGCATGTCTAAAAGTCAGAACTCAATTACAACTAATAAAACTCTGGTCCAATGGGGGAAAAATGACATTTTTTCACAATGAAATTACTAAACAAGGCAGTAAAACATTCAGTACCACAGCGTTCGTTTCTTCATGTTTCTTGCCATTTTTTTAAATAAAAAGAAATGGTTTTGACAATCAAGATGATGGATATTTATCAATACTTCCTGGTTGCTTCATAAGTGTTTTGCAGCATCTGTAAAGCAGAGCATCCTGTTAAATACCAGCATCTGAAAGCGATTATGGCTCGGAGCGACAGAAACAGGCAAGATGGTTATCCTACAAAACTAATTATACCCCTTTTCCAAGTGGCATTCATTCCATTCAGCGTCAGATTTAAAAAAAAAAATTGCAATAAAATAATAAATAGCTTTAGACTACTTAGCTTCAATATGAAATTACATTTATTGTTTTGTATTGAAACTGCTCTTCAAGCCCTAATTCTGGATTATTACATGACTTATTGCGCGTTAAACATTCTCATTGGCAGATTCAGGCTTGCGGAGAAATGCTTCCCATCTCAATCTTCATTTTGAAGTTTCTGAAGCCTTGAGGTACAAGACTCTGTGTCATTTACACGGAGAAAACTATATATATATATATATATATATATATATATATATATATATATTTTACAAATTAAAAAAGTAATTTTCATTTAAAATACCTGGTCACAAAAAACATGCATCCTAATTTATACCTGTAGAAAAAAATGCATATATTGTTTATTCATCAAAATGCAGAACATCTGCAAAATGTTAGTGTAATTATATTACCACAGGTAGTTCATGCTACCTAACTGTATCTGTGAAAGGGATTAGTTGCCATCATTGATACACCACGGCACACAATGCACAACGACGAAATGCATCCTCTGCATTTAACCCATATGTGACATAGCAAGGAGCAGCTAATTCAGCACCCGGGGAGCAGAGCTTGGGGGCAGTACCTTGCTCAGGGTACCTCAGTGGTACTTTTGCTGCTTGGGGATTTCAACCAGCAATCTTTTGATTACAAGTACGCTTCCCTAACCATCAGGCCACCACTGCCCCGAACTATCTGACTTCAGAAAGCAATTACAGTTTTTCCTGAGCCATGTCTCACAGCTCATCAAACTACAGGAGAGTATAAATTAGATTACCTGTGTGTTTGGGCAGTGACCGTCCCTCCTGAAATACCTGCCAAACTGAAAACAGAGATCCAATGTTTATATTTCAGACGGCAATTCATTAAAGGTGCTACACTGTAATATGCATATAGAGGCACTCAGGTTTGAATTTCATGGATTGCTGCTGCTTGGCCATTGGCAGATAGTGTGACTAAAGAACAAGGCACAACGCCTTGTAATCATTAGTGGCCCATTCCTTATGCCCTTGGATTTGCCAGGTAGCATCACTGGTTTATATTGCATGAGCGCAATACACAGACCGGCACCACATTAATGCTGCAAATGATACAATGATGCAAACTCTTTCTGCAGCCATTTTCTCCCATGATACATCACACTGGAAATGATCTTTATTACAGAGATGAATGAGATTTTAGTAATAAACTACAACATCCAGCAGCACAGAGGCAGCCCAGCTCTCCTCTGTGGAGCCATGCTTTCTCAGGTGCCACTGCACGGCATGCCACCCGCTGCACGGCATGCCATCCACTGCGCGGCGTGCCACCACACCTCATGTCCTCACTGTCATCGTGCTTCTACACTTATGCGTGACTTTCGCTGATGCTGTACGTAACATTTCAGTCTCAGATACCTATTAAGGAAAAACATGCACGTCTAATATCAGGATACCCCCATAGTGTCATAGTGATGCCTAATCTTGGAGATTAGTGTGATTACACTGATGTTCTGCTGCCTTCCAGCTTAGGCATTTCCCAGAAGTACAGTATAAATACCATTTCCTTCACATTGGGAGAATCAGAGAATGAGGGGGAACCTCACCTGTTGAATTCACAGTATAAACTGAGTTGCTGTTATTTAAGATTTAAGTCATTATTTTAATTGCTTCTTTCCAAAATGCTTTACAATTGATCCTATTTATAGATCCGTCAAGGAACATGGCCTCTTCGCTTGTCTGAGACATTTCAGCAGAACTTCAACTGGATCGGGAAGCAACAACATTCAGGTCCGTGTCTTTCACTGCTGTACTTGCCTGCAGTCTTTTAGCTGTACAGCAGACTCTGGGCTGGTCCGCTGGGCTCTCCTGATATGTCCTCTGGACTGTGAGCAGCTACAAGGCCTTCACTGTTGCCACGGTATGTCCTGGCAACTTTTTGTGTAATTTGTTTCTAATGGACCCCCTGGATTTTTGTTTTGGCAGCTACTTTTGACCTTCACTTACTTTTTCCAGATGAACATTGCCGCAAGGGCCCCTCTGGGAATAAAGCGCTTAAAGCGTTTAGCCAAAAGCTTCTTGGAACAGATGAGGCCAGTCTGGCATTTGTCTTTCAGGCCTTGGAGAAGATCTGCATCACTGGGCCGGCCTTTGGCACTGCACCGGTGTGGCGCTGCATGGCTGCTTCTTAGAGGAATGATGTTGAGTTTTGTTGTGCGGGGGGGGGGCACATTTCATATCGTGTCACTGCTCTGCTCCCAGTTATTAATTGCCCAGTTTACAGGAAGTTAAAAGATCAATGTGGGTGACTAAGTCTCATTAAGTACCTGAATTTAAGTGACTGGTGTATGATAGTGTAAAGTGAATCTTATCAGGCTACTGCATATTGCATTAAGTCTTTGGAATTTCGTTTGCTGGTCTCTAGAGCTGTTGAAGTGCCAGAAAAAATGTCACAATAATGTTATTTTATGGCCCATTGAACAAAAGGAGCTACTGGAGTTATTTCCGCAGGTTTACTTTGGGCTTGGGATTAATTCAATGTGTTTGTTTGTTTGTTTGTTTGCTTGTTTGTTCAGCTAACTGACCAGCATTTGGCATGAAGAATAATGGATCCAAGATAATCTTCACTGATACTCAAAAGCCGTAAAGGTAACATCCCTGTTAAATACATACTGATAATGAATATGGATCAATAATGAAAACTTGACGTAATACAGTTTTGTTACAAAAACGTAGCCCCCCAGTAATTTTCCTCACAATTTTTTTTTTTATATTTCTGCACATCAGATTACCTGAATTGTGAGTGTTGACATTTGTTGCTTCTTTAGTAGATATATTTAAACACATCCACGGCTCCCAAGAAATCTCACCTATATATTGAATAACACAATGTACTGCCTTTAGCAAGAATACCTGTGACCAAAAGCTTCCTGCAGTTATTGATCAGACACTCGCTGTATAACTCTAGCCCTATTCACAGTGCAAACCTTCAACCCAATATTTATGGCATAAGCATGAGCTGCTTGTTTCGGGACTCACCACAACATCAGTAGTTCTGCAGTCTGACCTTGTTCTACTAATTCTTTAAGACACGACAAGACAAGGCAATAGAAGATAGATGAGACGAGATAAGGTAAGATTAGATAAGACAGGATGAGATAAGGATGAGATGAGATGAATGGTAAAACTTTGCTTAAGGCCATGTATTTAATAATTTATAAACACATTCATAACGAATAAGATCACTTTACTTGAGGGAACATGAATAATGTAATACTAAACGCTTACTTAATACATTAATTAACTAGTAACTAGTATTAATTACATACTGATCCCACGCTTGTTCATCATTAATCAATCACGACAGGCCATTGCATTCAGTATTCCATTCAGACCCTATATTAGGTAATAGGTTAAATAAAGGTTAATCTATAGTTCATTATAGGTGAGAGCTTCATAAGGCAGTCATAATGCATAGTAAACATTGCTATAATATGCTATGCCTTTTATAAATATTTATAGCCATGTTTATAATGCTTTATGAATGCATTATAATGCGTTATGAATGTGTTTAAAAAGTGAGCTGTATTTTGTACCATGCTTTATGAATGCATTATAATGTGTTTAAAAATGACTAAAAAGCCCGTAAGCAAACATGAACTTTATTAATTGGTGTATATAAGCAATGTACTGTATGCAGACAGCGAAATAGAAGCCAGAGTCTAAGATCATGCTGATGACCTGCTCACGCATTTCTGAACAATGTATCGTTTTCTGATCCATTGTTGCTTCAGATTCAGCTTTATGTGTTTTCTGGAAAAACTTGAATTAATGTGAAAGTTCTTTAGTTTGACAGCCTTTCTTTCGTTTGCTATGTGTCTGATTTCCATGTGATTAATTTACCTTTTTTTACTAAGTTTCATGGTCATATTGTTTTTTCTCCATGTGTTTCACCCGCTTTTACAGAACAATGTCATGGGGCCTGAAGCTCTTCCCAAACAGCTCAGGGCACAACCTTGGACAGAACAGCAAGCTATCATAGCTGCCACAGACACACACACACACACACACACACTGTGGGGAGTTTAGAGACACCAGTTCACTGAACTGCACATCTCTGGACTGTGGGAGGAAACATAGGAAAGCAAAGGAACCAGCCACCCACACACCCCCACCCACAGACCCCAACCCACACACAGCACAGAGGCGGGATTCAAACCCGCAGCCTTTAAGGTGTGAGGAAACAGCACTGCCCATCACAGCAACTCGGGGGGGGGGGGGGGGGGGGGGTATCTAGCAACAAAGAGCAGGCCGGGAATTTGCTGAAATAGCCCCAAATTGAGGGGTCCTCATTGGTATATTTGGTTGATAGTGATCACGTGTGTTATATGATTCCAGCACCTCTTTCGCCTTTTGGGGAAGGAAGACGGGCTGACCGGGGAAGTCCTCGCCTGCACCAGCCGTTCATTTTATAGATTTATTAGTGACAACACATTGCATGTGTGAAACGTGTCATTATATAAACACCTCCTGCATAAACAATATTCATTATAGATTATCATCAGTGTTTTCCTGGCTAATGATGGCGCTGGAGCTGGAAGAAACATTAATCATACTTATTAATTACATTTGAAATTTTGGACTTTTTGCTTATTGAATATGACGAATCGTGAGTGTATGTGGTATGAAGGGAATTTGACAAAAAAAGGCTTTAAAGTTTGTGCATTTTGTGAAATATAAGCATTTTCCGCACTAGTAACTAAACATAACAGTTAATCCTAGTTACGGCTTTTTTTTCAAAAAAAGTCCAGTCTGCTTTGGTCCAACTCAGTCCAACATACATCTGAAGCTTTGACCTTCACCGTCAGAGTGGAGCTGCTGGTTCTAGCAGCTAATCATGATGCCTGTGTGCCTCCAAAGGGATGCAGACCCGTCTCTGATGCTCTGTCAGAAGTGAGCATTCCCCTAAGTGGCCTCCTGTTAGCATCTACTTGGCAGCTAGCTATACAATCATCACAAGTCAAAAGGCACTTCAAGGGACCTGCAGGTCACTCCTACACTGGCTAAGGCTCATTGTTCAAACTAACAGGCCTTGGATGAAAATCAGACACATAGCAAACGAAAGAAAGGCTGTCAAACTAAAGAACTTTCACATTAATTCAAGTTTTTCCAGAAAACACATAAAGCTGAATCTGAAGCAACAATGGATCAGAAAACGATATATTGTTCAGAAATGCGTGAGCAGGTCATCAGCATGATCTTAGAATCTGGCTTCTATTTCGCTATCTGCATACAGTACATTGCTTATATACACCGATTAATAAAGTTCATGTTTGCTTACGGGCTTTTTAGTCATTTTTAAACACATTCATAACGCATTATAATGCATTCATAAAGCATGGTACAAAATACAGCTCACTTTTTAAACACATTCATAACGCATTATAATGCATTCATAAAAAATGGTACAAAATACAGCTGGGTTTAACTAAAATCAGTTCATTGGATGAAGTGTTCTTTGCATGATATTGTCACTTTGCATAATGTGTTCAGCACTGAACATCATAAAGACGACAAACAATTGATAATTAATAACTGTGTCCCTGTCCATCCAAGCACGACATACACTTTAAAATGGCGCTGTGTGTGTTCTATAGCATTTTATCTTTTAAAAGTAAGCAACAGTTATAGCTACTTTGCTAAAATGTTACAGCTCAAGAAGAAATGCGTTTTGCACTGCAGGATGTGATAAGCATTGTGCAAAGCTAGGCAGGTGCATTTTAGTGTTTTATAAAAGCACAGTGATTTGTCAGAAATACAGGTGGATGTCTGACTGGCTTTGGAAAAGGACAAGTCTTTAAGTGTGAAATTTTTTCTGTTGTTGCATCGGTTGAGCAGTGGCTCAATAGCTGAAATTAATCTGACGGGGGCCGCACAACTGACAAAGTGGAAATTAAAGATATATGCTGTTTGCTTTTTAAACTCTCTTTTAAATCAAAAATCACGGCTAGCTGCCCAAGTCAATTATTCTCTGTGTTTGGTCTGAAAGGGAAATCTTTTGAAGATTTTTCAATGCTAAAGGTTTGGAGTGAAAGGAATTTGAATCTGTATGTGTTTAATTAGTTTGTCTGCATAGAAGAGCCCTCTCTCATGTAAAGCCAGTCATTCAATATTCACACCACTCAGTGAAATGTATAAGAATGTACTGAAGGGCTTTACTGCAGCACCTCAATCATTCATTAAGTGCAGCTCCTTACGTATAGGTCAATCAAAACAAATTAGCGTCTTTAAGAAACTCAAATGTAGTGTGACAGCTGATAAAAGAACACAGGACACACAAACCGTCACATGAAAATTCAACTAATTTGTAACACAGAAGGAATGCTGTCTGAAAACTGTTGAAAGATCATTTTAAGTATTCTGAAATTTTATTAGTTAATGATGAGTTTTGGCAAGGACACTAAATAGGTGAAGCTTCGGCAGGAACGTGGACATTTAAGATTAATTTATTCACTCCAAGATGAAAACTTCACTGGCGAGACTCATGATGAATTCTTTCACAACATGAGTATTATAAAATACCACCCCCACCCCACCCTCGTTAAACTAGAATTATTTATTGTACATCTGCTAGCCTGTCAGTACGATTATTTATCTGCTTAAATAAACAAAGCGGCAATCTGCAGCGGGATACCAGAAAAGGTCCCTCAGGTGTGAAGACAATTCTTGCCATTTGCAATTTTACAGACTCACGCCCTTTGTCCCTCGGCTGTCCGTATGAATGTCTTCATTGTACTTTGCAACAGGCATCCTACATAAAATAATCATCGCTTCTGTCTCATGCAATGTCATGCAGCTAAGAATATTTTACTAGATATATATTTTTCTAATTATAACGTGCAAAACAAAAGCTGATTTTATCGACTGAGATCTAATCCTTTTACATTTTTAATGCTGCACAGAAAGTAAAAAACATTTAATTGAAGTCAATCTACAAGAGTAAAAATAAACCAATACATTAAAATGTATATAACCTCTGTCATTAACATGAAATGAGGAGGTGCTGAACAGCATAATAGTTCAGCACCACAATAACTCAGTAATTTTCCAAATTAAACCAGCGCCGTGATCTGGGTCGCTGCTTGGTGGTGGGTATCGTGTGGGGAAAATGCAATTATTTGTCTTTTTACTGAAAATGAGCCATTTCTCCACACCTCTAGGGGCACAGCGCTGAACAGGCGAGCTTCTTCATATCACTTATCCCAACAAAGACAAACAGTTAACTTTCAAGACCCGAACAAATCTTTAAAAAGCACTTATGCAATAAATAAAAGTAAGCCTGCAGACTTATATTCTCCCCTTTCTGGAACGAGGAAATGGATGAATGATGATATTGTCCAGATCTGGATATAGTTTGGGTTGTATGACTCAGCCTACGTTTATGATGAATGCCTCAGAGACACATTCAGTCCAGCACTTTAAACCACTTCATGTTTTATCCATATTATGAAAAGTTGTAAACAGGAATATTTTCTTAATACGCTGCATTGATTCCAGCTTTGAAAAATCTACCTAACAACTCAAGACTGTACAGTTGTATTACTGTGTGTGTTAGCAGACAGGCTAAGAAAACTGATATTATTAACATGGCACAAATATTTAACAATATGGATATTAAATATATTAAAATAGGAAATGAAATTCACATTGCAACCAAGAAAAAAAATCTGTTTCTTGGAGTTAGCTAAGCACCTTATGTAAGGTAGCTCATCCTTCAGTGGCTCTTTGCCGGCTTTTTATGATAGCTGAAGTCCTCCCAGTTCAGCAAGGGCAAGACAGACGTCAGTACGAGAAAAGCCAAAGGAGCAGAGCAGTGAATCTGCTCTGCCTTATGTTGGCTTACAGTATGAAGGGATTCCTTCTAATTGGGCGGCCTGCTGAATGCAGTGATAGTTACTGCAGTGGACAAGAATGTGCAAAACCTGCATCTTCAGCTACCATTTCTCGCCGACCTTCCTTATTCCCCGTGAATGAGTCTCCACTTACGATACTTATTTAGAGAAATATACTCTTTTACGAACCAGCTGTGAACTAGTATTTATTATTTAGACTTCAAAACAGAAAATGACAAAAAAAATAAATGACACTGTTACATTCCAGCACTGCAATACAGCATGGTCCCAGCACCAAATAACCTTTGTGCCAAACCAATCCCCACCATGAAGACAGCAAAAGACTTTGAACTTCATGATAAATATCAGATGATTTAAAATCTAATTCCAATGCTGATGTTGACTATGCAGGGTGAGGTGACCACCAGGGAAAGGACAAACAAAAGAACTAAAATAAGTCTGGAGGTCACGTTCAGACGGAAGTTTGCAGCAAACGAAATCCTGAATTTCAAGGCACCAACACCTCCACTCTGAATGTTGCATTCACAAAATAGACTTGTGTAAGTTTGCTTCTCATGAATGAATGCTAATTAAAAACTATGGAGCCAATTACCCCATCAAGCACTCAAGTCAAAAGAGACCTTAAAGCAGGGCTGCCCAGCCCTGCCCCTGGAGAGCTACCACCCTGCAGAGCTTAGGTCCAGCCCTAACTTAACACACCTGATACAGATAATCAGGTCCTTCAGTAATATCTCAGTATGAGAACCAGCTTAACTTCAACATAGCTGACTGTAATACTGAGGTGATACTGAAGTGCCTGATTATGTGTATCAGGTGTGTTAAATTAGGGCTGCACCTAAGCTCGGCATGGCTGGGTACCTCTGCCTTAAAGAGTTAAACGCTTTTGAGTAAAAAAAAACCAAAAGGCACATTGTCCCCTCATCAGTGTGAACACACCCACCACACCTAACCCAGAAAAGAAGGTGTGGCCAAAAATAAGTGTAATTAATTTACCAACAAGGAAAAGGGGGTTTGTCAATGATTTTGACAAAAAACAAAACGTGAAACATGGACTCGTTTATATTCGTTTATATTTTGAACCTAATTGAAACCTGCAGAAACCTTTCTATTCTGAAAATGAGAGCATGGAGGTAGCCTTCTGTCACAAAGTGCGGGAATGGAGTGGGGAAGAAGGTACAGGAGCCCAGAGATACGAGGGATTTATATGGGGAGAAGATGCTGGGGAGCACAGAGCAACAAGCAGGACTGACGTCAATGACCAGACTAGCACGTGTGTTTGGATAAAAATGTTTCCCTCAGTTTTTACCATTGAAACATTTATATTGGTAAGTGGTTAATTGATTTGCTGCATAAGACACAAATATTGGGGAAACACAGGAAGGTCAGAGGCCGGACGTTTAAGCTTACATGCATGGAGGGTCATTTACACAATGGCTACAGGCGTATGAGGGCCAGGTTGTCCGGCAGGGGGGTTACACAGGTAAGGGGTCACATGTTCCTAATGTTTGTGCAGGTATGACTAAGCAAGTCATTATAGTAAAACTTTCATAGATTTATTTTAATTAATTAATGGAAAAATACACAACGTTGAAAACGGTTTGCTGGGAAGCTCTTTCATAACACTGCAATTGCATCATTCCCTCAGCACTGCATGGTAGCGTGTGTCCCAGTTTAATCCCCACTGAATACTGTTGACAGGAAACACAAATTCTCCAAATTCCCTCCTGCCTCAGTGCAACACAGATGTTTGCCAACCTTAATTATAGCATAATTAACCCTATTAGTAATAAATAAATAAGATGATAAATTAAGGTTAAATAAAATAGAATGCACTGGTCTTGGGATGCAAGCAGTGGATTTTTTTCATTTAAGAGGCACACAGTTGTACATGCAGTATGTTTTCTCATTATGTTTGGGCAGAATTTGTTACTTTTTTCTTACTTGTGATCTTGTACCTGGTGATATTAAGCAGTAGTTTTCAATCAGTAGAATGAAGCATAATGCAGCACAATGTGTATCACCAATATTAGTGCTGAATGTTTGATGTAATCGGCCCCAAAATTTAGGCAGAACTGCTTCCAGATTCACTGAGTTTTGCCAGCTTGGATCTTGTGCAATTTGGAGTTCAATAACTCCTAAATTAACTGATCAATTTACTTGAAACTTTGCCATCTCTGTCATTATTGTAGGTGTGGAATGCATCTGTCATGTTCCAAAGCGTGGGTACAAAGGGCCAGTGAGATTTGCCCCCCCCACATGCTTAGTGACTGACCCATCGTGATATCTGAAGCATATATTGGCGAGCAGACCGACCTCTCAACAAATGTAGCATCTTGAAACATCAGGCAATATCTAGCACTCTGAAATGAAACAGCAAATGTGTCTCTCACCTTTTTCAGTGTAATTTCTTGAAATATTCTTCAGTAAGAGTATTCCCCTATGAAGAAGAACTTGATATTTTGGTCTGTCGGACCAAAGGCATCTTATAAGGTTGTTGCCTCCTGCAAAAGATACAGACAAAACTTCTCCAGAACGTTCTACCTTCTGTCTAGATCATCAGGTTTCCCAATGGCCTGAAGGTGCTGCATATTATTTAATATCTAATTGATCAGTTACACAGCGCGGCGAAACTAAAGCCAATTAGTTAAGAATGGCCTAATGTTTTGAAGGAAAACGCTTTAGCCAGTTATTGTTGTGAAACATTTCATTGATTTCTCATCTTTGTAGATTTACATGCTATCTATCAACAAAGCCAGTGCCTGTTATAAAACCAGTCGCTAAGCATAATGCCAGCCTTCCCATTAGGCTTTGGTGACATCGTCGTTAACTTGTCTTTCCGATACATAACTGAATTAAACAGTGACACGTACAACATTTATGTCTTTGTAACATATATTCCAGGAATGCCTGGAGCGAGAAAGAAAACTGATCAAAATGAGACCTTTAAATGAACATTTATAGTATAACATCTCCCTCCATATTTTCCTTTGCTCTTCATTCAGAAATTAATAAAATACTAATACTGCAAAAGTGTGAAAATTACGAAAGACGAAAAATAAAAAAAGACTAATAATAAAACAAATAATATCCCAAGATATTCGCAGACGAGAACATGAGGTCTATCTCAAGTGGCACAATATTCAGGCTAATTGTAATTGTAATGACTTACAACTAATAGAATAATTGCATAGGAGACGAAGCAATTCCCTTGAAATTATAAGGACCTGAAATAAAATTAAATCTAAATCCCATTTTCAATTTCCAGTCCCATTGGAGTTTACTAACTTTATTAGGGTGACAGTCCCACATATCAGCTTATGAAAGAAATAGAGAAGTTTTGAGTGGGGGAGGGGGCTTCAAAAGCGATCGGGTCTTCCCAGAGGACACTGCGTTCTCTGAAACAATGACCTCATTTAAATGATGTCTGTCACAACAAAGGCTGATTCCAGAACCTGCTGAAATGTTCATGTGTGCAAGCTGAGAGGCCCCCCCCCCTTCTACTGCATTAAAGCACATTCAAAAGAATATTCAAAGGGGGATTCAACTATTTACATAAGAAATATATGGAAAACCTAACTTCCAGAACTGATGGTGCAGAATAATGTACCATATTATATAGCTACTTATTTACTTATGAAATATGAATTGGATATTTTAAAACAATAAAACAAACCTTATTGATCCAGCCATCTTCAAACTACTTCTCTTGGTCAAGGCTGCATTTAAAAAAAAAAATACATTTTTTTTTTAATTCACTGAACTGCTGTCTCCAGACATACAAAGGCAGAAATCTACAGTCAGTCTTACAGTTAGTCTGCACCTTTTGTGGAGGTCTCATGAATGGCCTAAATATGTGAGCAATGCAAATCCTAACACTGCAGTACTGTTTCCAGGAAGATGTATAAAAAAATCGGGAATAGTTAGCATGCCAGTGAGTCGAGTAGCTTTATCAGTGAGTTTCCTGAGGTCCGGAGCCCGCTGGGATCCATGTGTGAGCGATTCGGATCTGCTGTTTACGGGAATTGCTTTGGCATCTGCTCTCCCTTCCATAAAACCAATATTTTACCCTGCCTAGGAAAATAGGGAGTGGGGGATTTATTAATTTCCATAAAAAAGCTGAAAGTTTATTATCAAAGAATTAAGGACTTACAGGCAAGAACCGTAAACTCTGGTGAAACGCTCTGTTATTTCCTGGGAGGATTTTCTAGAAGAGGACTTGCTGTTTGACAGTGGAATTTCCACTTAAACGCTCAGCTGTGGAGCTCTCCCATTATAGCAAATATCTTAATGTAAATGTTTATTAAGAGAAATTTATTTCCACCTTGGAATCCAAAGTCCATTCCAGTGTTTCTGCCTCCTTTCCCAACCTGAAAATCTGCACGGAAAATTTTCAGGAAGACAACCAAAATTTCACATTTAGCCTGAAAATATTCAAAGACCTTGCGCTTCATTATTACAAACAATTCTCACATTGGCAGCACATTTGAACATGCTTGACTTCCAGTGGTCTTCATAGATGTTCATGTTCAGCGTCTTTGCACAAACTCAGTACTCTGCTCTCAGCAGGTTTCTTCCAGCTACTCAGACGTGCCCCCCCCCCCCCCCCCCCCCCACTTCAGAGGCAGGCTGTTCACCCAAGCCCCTTACCACGTGGTCGCCTGTGTGGGTGCAGGTTCTGCAGCGTCCACGTTCCACTTCTGGGTAATGCTGATCGTCTATGGGAGTTTACAGACGGAGTGGTCCAATGGATATTATACATGCATAATTAAAGTGTATTACTGCTCATTAAAGGAGAGGTTTAAGAGGCTGGAAATGGAAACGCCGCCCAGGACAGCACAGCTGCTCCGGGAGCCGATGCAATGCAGCTCCACATTCTGCTTTTCTCTGGGCTTCACAGCAAAGGAAAAACAACAAAAAAAATAAACAAACACCAAACAGCACAATGTTACCTGCCTTGGTCGCATGAAGAGCACAGGACAGGATTTCTGTGCAGCTACACTTCATTAGCTTTTTTAAAAGCAAAAGCATAAAAGGGAAAAATAGCCTCAGATATTCGTTTCTCACATAAAGACGTGCGGCACTGCACCTGCAGGAAGGTGATAACCACGGTGCCACAGCTTGCGATTTCAAGTATTTGGAGTCGCATGAACTGTTGCTGCAATTGCAAGGAAAAATGGCCACCAAAGACAACTACCCCCCCCTCCCCCCATCCCAAAAAAGAAATAATTCTTTTGGCAAGAAAGATGGGTATGATTAGAGGTTTAGCATTCCACAGGCAATCCCATGGAGTGAAGCATCCGCCATCATGAGCAGCACAAACAGTTTACAGATGGAAAAAATAGTTAGCAACCTCAAAAAATAAATCCATGAAGCTAGGTATGCTCATATATCACTCAGTCACTCACGCCATCAATCAGCTGTCACATGGCAATATATTTTTACAAGCAAGTTCGTCACAAAGGGCATTAGGGTGATTTACGGTAATTTTCCAGAAGGAATATAAAACACCATTAGTATGAAAACCAGAAATGATTCCCAGAGCACTTCAAAGCTGGTTAGAACTCAGAAAACAGAATCTATAAACTTACAAATAACAAATGGCATTATATAAAGCATAAATCAAGTGTGAATATGGTCAACAGTATGTATGTGCAAATAACAAATGCAATGGTACAGAGTGTATTAAAAATATACCTGTGATGGAAGACAGCAGGGGAGAAAGAGTGGCCATCAGTAAGGTGAAAGTGGGTCAGTACAGACGCTGTCAGCGAAAGCGGTGTCAGTGCGCACGCTGTCAGTGCACATGCTGTCAGTGCACATGCTGTCAGGGCAGGTGCTGTCAGTGAAGACGCTGTCAGTGAAGTCGGTGTCACTGCAGACACTGTCAGTGCAGGTGCTGTCAGTGCAGACGTTGTCACTGCAGACGCTGTTAGGGCAGGTGCTGTCAGTGAAGGTGCTGTCAGTGCAGACGCTGTCAGGGCAGGTGCTGTCAGTGAAGGTGCTGTCAGTGCAGACGCTGTCAGGGCAGGTGCTGTCAGTACAGGTGCTGTCAGGGCAGGTGCTGTCAGGGCAGACGCTGTCAGGGCAGGTGCTGTCAGTACAGGTGCTGTCAGGGCAGGTGCTGTCAGGGCAGACGCTGTCAGGGCAGGTGCTGTCAGTGAAGGTGCTGTCAGTGCAGACGCTCTCTGGACACTCCATCATGCCACAATGTGGATCAATTCATCCTCAAAACATGAAGCACAGGGGCTGCGTTGCTGCATTTTCGATATTATTTTAACTACACTGATGTGTAGCCCACATAAAAGCAGCGACATTTCACCACGCCCTCCTCCATAATCCTTCATAGTACTCTCGAAAGCGATTGCAGCATGAGTGACGGTGGACAATGCAAGGTTCCCTCTTAATACCGCTGTGTCATTTGTTCTCTTTACATGGACTGAGGTTAGCAGGGCTAATTCATGGCTTTTTAAGTGGGTTTCCCATAGATCTCAGAATATCACTGAGAAAACTGTAAAAAAGTCATTTACATGCAATGCAATAGATCTGTGGCATACATATACATAAAAAAATTACACTAGAAAAGTAAGCTCTTAGTCTTCCATTGTAAAAACTGTCTTCTTTTATATCCTTCATCTTTTAAACTAATGCTCATGCAGCATTGTAGTTAATATAGGCCTATGCATGAATCGACTAAAATGACTACTGTTATACTATCAACATTTGTCTTTTCAACGACTCACTTCTCACAGCAAAAAATTACATGCCCTTAAACTTTAAATGTTAGAATAAAGCCTTTATTTATGACAGAATCTGCTGGTTTTATCAAGAGTCAATTATTCTTAAAATTACTTCCTGATAAATGTAAATGAATAACATTACGGCAGCGTAAGATATAACTTAGCATTCCTCTGTTTGACCGTACAGATGGCAGCGTATGGTCTTATGGTGATATACAGCTTTACTCCCTGGAGATTCTTGCTGCAGGGCGGATCCTAGTTCTGTGGCCTGTAAATGTTTATTTTCTCAGCATAGCTTCGTCGGAGCATCTGTGCAGCCGCCTAAACCGAGGTCACTGCTGCTCAGTGTTTTGGTTAAAATAAAATAAACAGTGCATTAGAACACTGCCCCCCCCCCAGGTATCTCACCCATGATTTCAGTAGTGATAACGTCTCCTTCTCGGCCCTTTGTTGCATATAGTCATAAAATCTTGTCATTTAGCATAATGAAAGCAAAACTAAAGTAAGCACAAGACATTCATGCAGATTTATTATTTTCATGCTTTGTAGAAATTGTGTGGGTTTAATTGTGCTTTTCAGGGACTGTGTCATCGTCTTGCATCACCCGTGGATGATTGGGGTGCTCTTCAGATGCTTAATTGGAACCAATGTTTCCATGGTATATGTACGCTGAGCAGTCAGCTTAGCTTGGGGTTTAGGCTTCTTATTCCTGTCTGTTGGAGCCTCATTTTGTGCTTTTTGTTTTTGGTCCCATAATCTGCTTGTTTGATTCTTGTCTCCTGGTCTCATTCTCCCGGCCTCCTTGCCATCGGCCCCGTCTCTCAGCTCCAGCGATCCTCCGCACGCGAGTCCTCTTCTGTCCTGTCAGCAGTTCCCACATCCCAGCTATTCCCAGTTTCCAGCGGTGTTCTGCCCAATGGACTCGTGGACAACTGGGTTGAAACCCTGGAATTGTGGGTGGGATGATCTGATTTGATAACTACAAAGCGTGCAGACTGAACGCCTCGAGTCCACATGTGTGGTAGGTTGGCTCAGGCAGAAGCTCCACATCCTTTCTGACGACTCACAGCAGCAGCTAACCTACGGTACGCAGAAAAGCCGTTAGCCTCCTATGACCACATGATCTGGGAATAGCCTGAAGAGAGGAACTCAAACTGAATAGATTTCTGATTATAGGGTGACACGAAATGAGAGCAAAAGTTAAGTTGACACACTTTTTGTATAATCCCAGATGTGCCCGTGCATTTTAACAACTCAGGCTGGATGCCAGATTGTATAATGAAAGCAATAAACCCAGATTGAGTTTCAATTTTATATGTGCTGAGACAACCTGAGCAGTTACTGTCATGATTACAATTGAAAGGATGCAGCCTCTATTCTTTGTTTTGAAAACTAATTGTACACAAGAGAATGCATAATTTTAGCCAGAACCTACAGTTTATCATTTTCCCCTTCAAAATCTAAACATAGAACTAAAAATTATGCATAATTATGATAATTTTAATTATGATCATTGTAAACAGACTGTGAAAATATATGCGGACAAACAAATCAGATCATCAATGAATAAATTAGACAACATGCATCTAGTCGATAAGGTCAAGCAGAGTTCAGCATTCATTTGTAAAGACTCACAATGACCCTATAGGCCCTTCAACTCATCAGGGCAACTAAAGGCAGACTGATTCGTAAAGACTCACAATGACCCTATAGGCCCTTCAACTCATCAGGGCGACTAATGGGAGACTGATTGGTAAAGACTCACAATGACCCTATAGGCCCTTCAACTCATCAGGGCAACTAAAGGCAGACTGATTCGTAAAGACTCACAATGACCCTATAGGCCCTTCAACTCATCAGGGCGACTAATGGGAGACTGATTGGTAAAGACTCACAATGACCCTATAGGCCCTTCAAATCATCAGGGCAACTAAAGGGAGACTGATTCGTAAGGACTCACAATCACCCTATAGGCCCTTCAACTCATCAGGGCGACTAATGGGAGACTGATTGGTAAAGACTCACAATGACCCTATAGGCCCTTCAAATCATCAGGGCAACTAAAGGCAGACTGATTCGTAAAGACTCACAATCACCCTATAGGCCCTTCAACTCATCAGGGCACTTAAGGGGAGACAGAGTATCAACCTGCAAGGCTCACATGGAAACTTTTATTTCTGTGAATCTAAGTGACTTTAATTATTCATTCACCTTGATAATATTGGAGTTCTGGACAACAGAGACTTCCATCCATCCATCCATCCATTTTCCAAACTGCTTATCCTACTGGGTCGCGGGGGGTCCGGAGCCTATCCCGGAAGCAATGGGCACGAGGCAGGGAATAACCCAGGATGGGGGGCCAGCCCAACAGACACTTCGGGATTAAATATTTGACTTACTTTAAAGATATAAAATTCACAAAACCAATTTCTTCAATGTAAGCAATATGAACTTGATGCTATTGTTTTGTGATACTGATTCTCTAAAATAAACAGAAACTATTTGATTATAAGTAGTGAATTTGCTTCTCCACTAAATGCTCCAAGAATTCCTTCACTTTACCAGGGCCTCTTGAAGTTCCCTGAATGTTAATGTTGCACGTCGTGCTGATTGAATCGTAGCCTTAAAAGGTTCCTGCTTTGTTCGGCAGATGCTGTGAGGCTCCTGCTCTAATGCTGTTTACTCTTGTAGCTCAGCATTCACAGGAAGCTCAGCCTAGCTGCCCTCATGCCTGGTCGACTCCTAGACATCGTCTATCTTTGTATTGTGCTTATCTTCCTCACTCATACATCGCTTTGGACAGAATATAACTCCGAAACAAAAGTAAACATAAATGTAAATTGAACATGACTAAGCTTATTACACTCCTTGAGAGAACAGCGACCTGACTTTTCCATAGAGGTTATCTCATGTATCACTGTAGCCAGATATTTGGAAATCAAATTATAAGCAAACAGACATTCTCATTAGTGTGGGGAAAATTTAAAAACAAATATATGAATTTAATTCCTCTATTTCAGCCTAATAAATCAAAATGTTGTACAGTAAGTGATGTATGAGTCAAAGATTTTAGCATCTCAAACAGATGATTCCTACGGAGATGACATTTTCAGTGGTTATTCTAATCCATATAATTGCAGCATATTTAATGAATAGATTAGATTAAGAAGATGGGAATGAAAGTGTGTCCATTTCCATAATCCAAGAAAGAAAATAATAATGTATTATATAAATAAATAACGTATTAAAACAAAATGTTCAACACATGCAGTTTAACACAACAGGGGGCAAGATCTTCATTGAAATGACATCCCAGCTGCTCCATTAATGACAAATCAACATTCTCTCATTACAATGGCCTTTATTTTCATTAACTTAAGAAAGCTGTGATGTCTTGCGAAAGAATGAGCAAAACATTTGCCCACAGAGATCGGCTGTCTGTCTCTTGATAATGTTACTTTATAAATGTCGCAGTAAGCAAAGAGTGAGGTTCCATCTTGTCTAATCCATAACCCAACAAGTCAGATAATTCTGCCATATATGAATCTCATGGAGATATCAAACGGGATTAATTAAATGAAGATCCATTAGTGGATTCCTGAACGGGTAGGTAACCGGTCTGAGAAGGTTCTGTCCTACAGAAGAGCCAAATGAGGCCTCATACTGCTCTGCACGAGGAAGAGATTTAACTTCGTCCTCCTGGATGCCACAAAGGAGTGTTCAACACCAGCTACCAGGCCTCTCCATTTAGCAAATCGTTTCATGTGATTTGTCACTTTCTATCCAGAGAAATATTTCCAGGGTAATTTTTCACACCCTCCAGCCCGCATTAATATATTATAGGTCAGCATGCACAGTTGACCCTCTCTTCTAGTGACATAAAGGTTATTTTTCTAGGTGCAAAGATAGACGACGGCAATGCATCAGCCATGACTGCAGCGTGGATAGGTGTCAGAATAAGCACTATATATTACATGGTAGCAGCTTATTCCCCATCACAAGCAAATGAATCCCACTCATGGTGACGACATACGGCACGGGCAATCTGTGCCCAACGCAAGATATTATTCGAAAATATTGCCAGAAGGTCGCAGCAGGAAATAGACAATCAAATTAAATGCTGAATGTAATACATATATAAGGGGTGGCATGGTGGTGCAGTGGTTAGCACTCTGGGTCCCAGGTTCGACTCTCCGCCTGTGTCACATGTGTGTGGAGTTTGCATGTTCTCCCCATGTCATCGTGGGGTTTCCTCCGGGTACTCCGGTTTCCCCCCACAGTCCAAAAACATGCTGAGGCTAATTGGACTTGCTAAATTCCCCGTAGGTGTGCATGTGTGAGTGAATGGTATGTGAGTGTGCCCTGCGATGGGCTGGACCCCCATCCTGGGCTGTTCCCTGCCTCGTGCCCATTGCTTCCGGGATAGGCTCCGGACCCCCCGCAACCCAGTAGGATGGAAAATGGAAAATTTGGAAAATGGATGGATGGGTGGAGATATATATATATATATATATATATATATATATATATATATATATATATATATATATACACACACACACACACACACACACAAAATTGAATTTGAATGAAAATAAGCACATTTTAATCTCAACAGTAATATAAAGTGTAGTGTCTCTAAATCCTTAGAGATTAAAAGAATACTACCGGGAAACGTTAATAATTGTAATAGTCAAGAAATCCACTGAGGTACCCTTTTTATAGAGAGACGTTGCTTCTATTTTAATTGATTTCTTCCCAAGCAATACAGGGTTCAGGCTGAAATATGAGGGAATACATAGACGGTAACAGTGCGCAATAACGTCCGTGTCAAACAATGATGGAAAGAGTATTACTCAAGAAAAATTAGTTGTCAAAATGAAAATGTCACAATATAATCAAAACCTTTATACAGGAAATACATAAAGATGCTACAGTTTCAAGTATGACATATTTAAAAATTTTGCATAGTTTTTCTATGGTGCATTGGTCCAACAAATAAACATATTAAAATAAAACTGCAATGACATAAGAGGAGGGGTGGCATGGTGGTGCAGTGGTTAGCACTGTTGCCTCACACCTCTGGGACCCGGGTTCGAGTCTCCGCCTGGGTCACATGTGTGTGGAGTTTGCATGTTCTCCCCATGTCGTTGTGGGGTTTCCTCCAGGTACTCCGGTTCTCCCCCACAGTCCAAAAACAAGCTGAGGCTAATTGGAGTTCCTAAATTGCCCATAGGTGTGCATGTGTGAGTGAATGGTGTGTGAGTGTGCCCTGCGATGGGCTGCCCCCCATTCTGGGTTGTTCCCTGCCTCGTGCCCATTGCTTCTAGGATAGGCTCTCCAGAACAGCAAAAAAATGACATTTATTGTACACATTCATTTTAGAGTTAGCATTTTCAAAATAATCAATATCAACGCGTACAAGCAATGCGTATAAATTACCTACAGAGCTGCATATTCAAACCAAATAGAAGTTTTTATTTCACAAAAATATTTTTAAATGTGAAAAAATTTTGTTGTGTGTTATTAATAAATTGCAGAATAGCTATCAAGCAGTGTGTGTAAATATTCCTGCCAGCTGAAATACGACTCATCAAGTCACAGCTACATCTTCTGCCATGTTTGCGGTCAGTCGCCTTCCACGCTAAACGGTACGACTGAAGACTCTCTCTCTCGCTCACTGCTCTTATTGCTGAATCACCCAGGAAACTCACTGCACTCCCTCCCAATCAACTTTCACCCAGTGCATTTTTTCCACCCATATTTAGCCTAGAGGCCGAGTGCAAAGCTACAGTTACAGAATGCCTTCTGTGGATATAGAGATCTTCTCAACCCTGCTAAACAAGCAGAGGGTAAATTCTTTCCAGAACAACAAAATGATTGACAAACATCACACCCTACTGACCTTTTCCATACATGCTCCCCATATATAATTTCAACCTACAAAAAATAACAAACAAGTATTAAAATAAGAAAAGTATTAAAAAATAATTGCATGTATGCAATAACTGAAAGTTATTACAGGTAACGCTGAAGCACTTACCATTCATATCTTTCGTACAGCTTTGATCTGATTATGTTTTGTGTTTGCGGTCATCGCTTATACATAGCTAAACTCTCTGTGTGTGCATTTAAATGACAATTCTTTTGGCTTCTTCACTAAGATCTGTTTTCTGTATTGTTGATATTGTATTAGACTACGCCCTGGTGCTTAGACTCTTCACTTATAAATAAATGAATCCCTTTACTCAGCAGTCCAATGACATTCTGTACATTTCACAACATCCCAATTGTATTGACGTCTCACAGAAGGTTTTTAACGATCTTATATTTGAGCATCATTTTGGAGTTTTCACTACGAGACCTAAAACACATAAACAAAACACACAAAACAACTGATATTAAAGGTTATATTTTTCCCCCGTCAAAACAATATTTTTACACTCTTGGCCAAACATCTGTAACAACTTGCATTGTTTACAGTAATTTTACATGAATAATAATTAAGCAATCAATATAAATAAATAAATAAACTTCTTTTAAAAAAAAGAAAGGAAAAGGGAATTAGGTTTAAAAATACAGTAAGTGGTAACATAAATATATGCATTTTCCTTTCCTGGAATGACAGATGAGATGAGTCCTCACTGAAGAACATGCATATTAATTTACCCTCTTCTACCTGATAAGGAAAGTTACACACAGAGCAACAGGGCCAAGCCACCTAGTGATACCCCTGTAGGTGATGCACTGAATTGCGGAATTTCATTGCACGGCTCATGACATCATAACCACTGTCCCATGAATACAGGGTCACACTGGCAGCGAAAAGTGCTTTGCAACCTACAGTAATTAAGTATGCGATCAGCTTGGAAGGGACACTTCACAGACGCCCAGAGAGGCTGCTTTTCAGTGAGATGGTGCGGGGGCTGGTCGCCTTCGCCAAGTCTGATGCAGAACTGGAAGCAGCAGAATAGGATGAAATTCCAGGGAAAACCAAATATACACAATTAAGAAATGAAATTATTCCTGCCCTGAGAGACAATTTCTGGAGTATTTCTCTTGAATGCATAAGATACCAAATTCTTTTTACTCCACTGAAAATAAATACAGTGGTAGATGAAGATATAAATTACATTTTACTCTTGTTTTAGGGAAAAAGCAGTGATATTATCTTAACTTTTTAGTGCATCGTATTACATGTATTAAAAATGTGAAGGTTATAATTATACCTGTTTAATAAATGCAGCACTGTGTTACCATGATTACTTATATCTGTCCTCTGTACTTTACAGTATATTATAAAATATTTAATTAAAATACGTACATTTAACATTCTGCAGATTTATATGTAGAGGAAAGACAAGGCTGATTATGGCTAGATGAGACAAAGAGAAACCCACAGCCTCACCATGGCTACATTTAAACACTCATGTGTTTTGTCCTGTAAATGATCACAAATGCCTGTTATGACCTTTTACTAACCCATCCCCTGGAATCTGTCATCAAAGGGGAGCTTTACACAATGTTGTATATCACCTATATCCCCATAAAATGTCATGCGTCTGTATCACTTTTAACAACAGAAAAAATGGGACTTTGCACTGGTGGACCGAAAGCCTGCTGGCTTTAGCCACACAGATGGGCGATGATGAATATCAGACTGAGGGTCAGCAGACCAGCTCTAGTCTCGTGTCCACTGGCCGATTCCAAATCTGCTCTGACGGTCTTCATCTGCGTGCTGCTCCTTCTGTGGTCGTTCACCTTGTCTGGAGTCTGTGCTGGAGTGGAGAACAAGGAGAAATAAAGCTGATGTTTGCTTTCAGAACCAAGGGGAATAGGCTCCCTGCTATCTGATGGAACACATGGACCATCACATGGTGATGTCAAGCTCCCCTCTCCAAACCACACAACGTGATCTCCGGGAGATTCCTCCACTTGGTGCCAGATATGCTCAGTAATTCTTTCTAAGGATTTTTTCCCAAGTTTTGTTTGTGTTGCATTTGCTTAGATTTAATATTTACCAGATGTTCCTTGCAGATCACATCCAACATTGTTTTGGCTTTTTGATACCATCAAAAATGAGTTTATACTGGACCATTGTAAAACAACAAACTGCCAGTGGCTTAAAAACACAAAACAATTTACAAAGGAACAGCTCCAAACCACACACAATGACAAACTCTAATCAAAAATAAATTAAGTGCAATGAAAAATATATTTGGGATAACAGCCCAACAACCATCTGTGGATAATTTTTTAAATTCCTATACAGGTACGATAGATGCATACAAATGTATTACAGATGATCTCATAAATACAATGTTGGAATACCCATGTTAATTAAATTTATATCTCAGCAATGAGGAAAATATTCATTGTACACATGCGTTGGAACAATTCCTTCAGAATTTCATTTCTCTGGGGTGTCATGTGATACTGCTTTCTGAAAAATGCTTGAGAGAAACAGTGTAATACGAAGGCCTCTGCCAACCTCAGTCACAGAGTTCCTGTTCCAGGAGACATGAATGATTATTTTTGCAATCTTTCCCTTCATTACACTGTCACTAAAGTCAGAAGACTTTATTCGGTAACTTTTTCCCCTGTGAACTTAAGCAATGAGCCATGGAGGGATTTAGTAATATATCTATATATGTTGCAAGATATGTTGCAAAATAATTTGATAAATGGGGAAAAAAACTTAAAGTTTACAGCATAAAATGTTTTGCTGCCGTTTACCACTGAAGTCATCTATAAACTGAGAACAACATCATTCCATATTTATTTAAAGAAAAATAAACATGGTGTTAATATTAATTCAAGCCAGATTAGTTATTGGTTTTTGTATCTGCACAGCTAGACAGAGCTTCCATCATCAGTGCAAAATGATGAAAATGGCAAAAAGAAGAAAAGTATTTGCAATTCATCATACAAAAATGCACAATGTGTGTGTGCAGTACTTCATGCATTCAGATGATATTATGCCCCATCAGAATCAGAGACTTTCTTCTTGAAAGTGTAAACGCTTTAATATTTTCTACAGCAATCATAACAATTAGGTCCTTGGAGAAAAGTGTCAGAGTGCATTTAAAAGAAGCTTAAAAGCACATTAGGCCTCACCGACTATTTTCCCTCTTTCCCCCCTTGTTTCACTGCAGAACAGACGGCTAACACGAGCGATTGGCGCATATAAATCTGTGAGCCCGCAGTGATTGCTTCTCTACGGGCTCCAAGTGCATTACAAGCAGACAGCATGGCACCGCCGTCCACTCAATCAGCCCCTGTTTGTCCACATGCCCCCAAAAAGGGTGCATTCAGGAGGCGTGGGTCACAGAGGTTCCCATTCATTTCAGTCTTTGAAAAAAAAAAGTGTTTATATACTGTATATGTAAGAAGCAATGATGTACTGCGGATGCGTGTGTGCACACGCACGCACACACGCACACACGCATGCACACATACACACACACGCACGCACACATGCACACACACACACGCATGCAGGCACACACACACGCATGCAGGCACACATATACACACGCACGCACACACGCATACACACACACGCATGCAGGCACACACACACACACGCATGTAGGCACACACACACGCATGCAGGCACACACACACACACACACGCATGCACGCATACACACACACGTATGCAGGCACACATACACGCATGCAGGCACACACACACACACGCATGCAGGCATGCACACACACCCACACACACACGCATGCAGGCACACACACACACACGCAGGCACACACACACACACGCAGGCACACACACACACACGCACGCAGGCACACACACACACGCACGCACACATGCACGCAGGCACACACACACACACACCGTCGCTGCTGTTTGTGAGGATTAATCTATTAAATGCAGCCCCTAAATCCGATTCCCTGACGAATCCCCGATTCCCTGACGAATCCCCGGTTCCCCGATTCCCTGACGAATCCCAGATTCCCTGACGAATCCCCGGTTCCCCGATTCCCTACGTATTCCTTAGTATAATCAAAAGGATAATTGCATGTTGAAAAGATTTTTGACCAAAGCATACATAATTAGTGAGTCAATTTTTATGATAACTTGCATAACTGGTAATTTGTGCTACAGTTGTTTTGTCTTGAATTTACATAATATCCCAGAGGGAAAGAAAAACTATAGTGAGATCTCGGTTTATTTCTCCTAGATAAAAAGAACGTTATAACATCGATTAGACTTATTACTTTGAGTATCAGCTCAAACAATTCAGTAAGACTCATCTGGAAATTAAAATGTGATCCTAACCTTTTCCTGCTAACCTCCATAAATCAGATAAATGTTGCTTACGTGCTGGCATAGATTTATTGTAAATATTTTAACATTTTACAGTTTCAATGGGCCAGTGTAGGAGAAATTATTCATGTTATAACCTCAGTTTATTAAGCTGAAAATGAAATATACGACCTCCATTCCAAAGGTCCATTCTTTACACACAAAAAAACTGTCTGTTAGGTAAAAACATAATATGAATGAATTCCCCGTTACTTCATATATTATTATTGCTTTCAGAGGACAAATACTGCACCAGTCTTCCTTAGTGCAAGACAAAAACGGCAGTAATATTAGAACATTGTAATAATATCCAGACCCAGGTTACTACTGCACTGGGGCACGATGCACAAAATTCAGATTTATTCTGCTAAAATTACTGTTAAATTGAACACAATTCACAACAGAGCTACAAGAACAATGAGAGATGTCAGAGCACCCAAGGACACAAGGACTGAAGACTTTTCCACTGGAAACTTCTGAACTTCATGAAGCTCACATACAAAATGTTGTGAAACAATCTCTTATATAGTGACGATCACTAAATCCAGCAGCAAAAACAAATATGTATTAAAAAATGGGAAAGAATAAAATGTGAATGCGATCAATGAAACGGAACAAAAAAAAACTGTAACATATGTAATTCTATAAGGCAAAGTGACTGAAGCAGATCTAAAATATAGAGCTCTTTGACCAGAAAGACCTTTCATTTGGGTTATGAATCATGAATGAAATAATTGTTTCTTACATTCCTTTAAAAATGTTCAAGGTTTCCTATCACACTTCCGTTACTGATCTGCAGCTTCATAATTTTCATGAGCTACAATGTTCCCCAAGACAAAGTTGATTTTATATATATAAAATGTATCCTTTCATAATGCGTTTTCTTTTCTGCCCCTGTGGTATGCCATTCCCGTTTTGGCACCACAACTCTTTACACTATTTATTAAAGAGATTCTGAATGATTCATAGTCGAACTGAAACTCAATAGCTAAGCTGTGAGCCAAAGTCTGCGTTTGCGTTAAATTCTTTCGATTGTCTAATCACCTGCTTCTGTATCCCTTCACTCGCCAACTCTCCGAAAATCTCTACTTGAGAGTAAGTTTCCTTGCTGGACCCTTATCGACAGCCTCTGAAATAAATAAATAAACGAACAGGCAAATAAATAAATCCGAATGCAATGCTGTATATCCTATTTGAGCTGAGCAGCATCCCCAAAGAAATTAATGTTTCTTACGCGAGCCCCTGTTTTCACGATGTCAGTATTCTGACACATCATACATGGTATCCCAAGCAGAGTACTGACTTTTTTGAAGTAAAGTTTCACTGATTTTTGATAATGTGCTGAACTAGATAATTCACCCTGACTGCCTGAATTTCAAATTTCATTGTTGTGTCCTCCAACACAAACAGGTGACAGAAAGGATATTTGTAACATTACCTTTGAAGTTAATCAAAAAAGCTAAATGAAGTTGGATTTATTGTTCCACTGCCCATATACTGGTATACAGTGACACAAGTTAACGTTCCCCCAGGACTGCAGTACAACATACAAACAGGGAGCAATAAAAAGAATGGGGGCTGAAAAGCCTTTTTAAGAAGTGCAAAAAGACTGCACAGTGTAAGAGAAGGGGGTTTGAATTTGAGTCTGTGTGTGACATCATCAATAATAAATACTATGGAAGTAGACAACAGTAACATAAATACACAGTATTTGGGCATCATAAATCAAAATGTGATTTTGTTTTGCTTAACAAAACATATATAGCATGAAAACTAAAATTAAGTGCTAACACTTATTCCACTTCATATAGAAAGTCATCATGCAAATTCTGGATAATTTCCATGAATCTACGCCATGGCACATTTCACAGTTCTGTCACTTCTGGATCATTTTATCTATCCTCTCTGTGTACCTCACAATCAATATATCCAGCTTTCACCTGTCAGAATGCTCCAAACCAAATCACTTGTGCGTTTCATGCCACTTCTGCGCCTGAATTGAATTTGCCATGACATTCATTTTCCAAAGTAGGTCAAGTGAATAGATAGATAGATAGATAGATAGATAGACAGACAGACAGATAGATAGATAAAATGACAAAGGTTGTATCTTGTATCTTGACACATGTATCCTGTTATTTGACTGATCATTTCTGTTCCTCATTGTTCACCTGCTTATGACCATGTTAAGCATTTAGATGATGGACAGATAGGTAAAGTATTTTTTACAACCTACTACAACAAGCAATTGCGATTGTAGGTACTGTTTGTATGTGTTTAGTGTTTGAAAATAAGTATTATATGTTTATGCTTTTTATGTTAAAAAGTTACAATGCATTTTTCCAATAGCTGTAAATCTGTCCTCAAACAACCAAAACCATGATTCCTTTTAAGTAAGAATCTGATTGACGAAATACAAATGAATCAATTGTAAGCTTAAGTGGATCATTGACCCATTAAATTTGCAAGTCGAAAGTCTAGTCTAGCAGTTGAAGCCATCAATGTAAAATGGCTGTATTGCATGTTCAAAGCAAAATCTAGCCTGACCCAAATTAAGGAAAAAAATAGAGCTCTACAGTTAAATGGCTTTTTTTATATCCTGGCAAGGTTAAAATGTTTTTTTATTTCTAAGTTTCATTACGAAACATGTGGTGCTGTTAATCATCTGCCGTCATCATGAACTCATCTCCTTAAACTTTGCTCAATTTCTGTCTTTTGTTGAGCGATGACTGATTGGAAGCTTGCAGAAACGTAACGGAAAGTGACGAGCTACTAAGGACGTTCGCAGTGATGTAGATTGCGTTAATTCCCCAGTTTCTTTTCTCGTGCTTAGTCCTTGATTCCATCGGAGCAGATGTTTTTCATTTCATTGGAGGAAAGGTCTTTAAACAGGGAACAAAAATCGAATTTGTTCGCAGAATGTTCTACATAATTATATTTGCAATTAAAAGAGAAGAAAATCAAAAGAAGCCAAGGGTATCTATTCATCACTGGAGATAAGAGATCCACCATTTATTCTAACGGTCAGTTTTATTCACCCTCACAATACTCTGTCTAACTGTCGCAATATGCACAATGAATTTGATACTAACCACACCATCCTAATCATTTGGTGCTTATCTGCAATTTTTCCCTTTCGATACTGCCAGCAAGCAGTTAACATAATAGTTACATGGGCTATTCTTTATATTGCCACAGCCAGGCCTGTCAGTTACAACAGCATCAGCAGGAGCAGCAGCGAGACCAGCATCTACTACAATAAAATTATATTAGCCACATGACTGTCTGCCAGGGAAAACCTGCTATCAGTTCAGGCCTTCATGCCACAAAATACAAATCAAATATACACGCATTGTATATTTAACAAAACTGGAACAAACATTTTGCAAATGTGAGAGCAGTGTATTATCAAAAATGCTGAAGCAACATCTAATTAAGGCAATATGAAACTACAATTACAGACATTTGTCTGTCTTGGACAAAACAGCTAGCAAAGAGAAATCAAAGAAGGAACATGGATTTCGCATATTAATTTACAGGCAGGCCTACAGCCATGCAGCAAAGTAATGACCGAGTATATAACTGCATGGCGCTGCTATGGAACCAAATGTAAACGTAAATAAGCAAAAAGATGCTCTGAAGACATGTACCATTCCAGCAGGCAGCCATTTTAACGTGATGTGTTTTCACAGAAGCGCTTTTGCCTTTTGTAGCCGCTCCATTAAAGGTTCATTGTAATGATTTAAGGTCAACAAAAACCACACCCAATTGCACAAGCTTTGATACACAAAAACAAGGGGATCGAGCTGAGCAAGAACCTTAATCTAGGGATTGATTTCCATTCCAACTATACTTTCGTTTGAGACTGGATTAAATTAGCAGCCTAAATAGTTTGCAATCAAACAGCTCTCACAAAATATACACCGATCAGCCACAACATTAAAACCACTGACAGGTGAAGAGAATAACATTGATTATCTCATTACAATGGAACCTGTCAAGGGTGCCATTGTATATTAGGCAAGTGAACAGTCCTTGAAGTTGATGTGTTGGAAGCAGGAAAAATGGGCAAGAATAAGGATCTGAGTGACAACGGCCAAACTGTGATGGCAGGACGTGTTGTCAGATCATCTCCAAAACGGCAGGTCTTGTGGGGTGTATCCGGTATGCAGTGGTCAGTCCCTAACAAAAATGAAAGGCCAACCAGTGAACTATTGATGGGGTCATGGGTGCCCAAGGCTCACTGATGTGCGTGGGGAGCGAAGGCTAACCCGTCTGGTTCGATCCCACAGGAGAGCCACTGCAGCAGATACTGCTGAAAAGTTACTCTTGGCTACGATAGAAAGGCGCTAGATTGCACAGTGCATCGCGGCTTGCTGACTACGGGGCGATGTAGCTGCACACCGGTCAGAGTGCCAGTGCTCACCCTGGTCCACTGCCAAAAGCAAAAAAAAATAAAATAATCAATGACTTACATTATGACTAATTACAATAAATCCTTAAGAAATATGTTTTTTCAAGCACAGTGAAATGCTCAGCTGAATGAATTATGAATAATAAATGTCTTAAGGCTTATTGCAAGCTTTTAAAAAATGTCCAAAATACTGGTATTTCTGAAAATAAGAGAATCCATCCATACATCCATCCATCCATCCATCCATCCATCCATATTCCAAGACCATGGATGCTAGTTGAAGTGCTTGTCAAAAGAGAAAAGTTTGAGATTGACAAGATGAGACTTAAAGGACGAGCTTTCTGTTTGGATTCAAAATAGCATGTTGCATTGTGGAACACATCACTGTAAATCGGCTTTTCAGAAAAGTGTCAAGTGTCAAAGCTATGCAACCCTATCATATACAAATTGACACGTAAGAAAAAGGGTGCAGGCTGTCGTACAGAAAATCCATCTTTCATTTTCCTCCTCTCAGAAAAGTGCAGAAGGGGACGAGATTAAAGCACTGAATTAAAGTTCACTGAATTAAAGGCTTGACAGCCAGAGTTCCAGCAGACGTCTATGGTGCCTGAACTACTTTAACAAACAGCCAGAAAACTAAACAGCTACTGTCTAATACTGCATGTTGGATATATATAGATATTTGACAGAAATGTACACTACAATCATATAACACGAATATATAACAGCAACAACTAACTTAATGATGTAATTAAATCTAACAGAGACAAAGTGCTGAAATTCTTTCTATATAAATCAGTATAGATATACAGCAGATCCATTAATAATCAAAAGTATTACATTAATGGTTATTGCAACCATAATCTGTTTTAATATAGCACTAAAATCCCTGCATGGTTCCCAGGTCCCGTCCATTTCTACTTTACACTCTCCTCAGTTTCCCCAGATAACAATTTAGGTCTCAGAAGAGAGACCTGGACGTCTCTGATTCACATCATGTATCCTAAGCCAAGCTCAGACACCTACCGGCTACGGTAATAACAAAATCAATCAATCAATCAAACAGAACCTGGAGAAGCCACCAGCCTGTTATCGCAGAGATTTAAGGATGTGTTGTTTTCACCCTGGAGTGGAGAAACTACCTTTATGGAAAATGAAATCATCTTGTCAGCACTCCAAATTACTGTGTTTTATGGAGAAATAAATTGAAAAGACAATAGAAAAGGGGAAGATCTTCAGAATTCATTTTCACTCATACAAGGACCTGCATTCTCATTCTGCAAATGTCACTAAGTGTAACAATAATGCAATAATCATAATAGGACTAATAGGTGCACATCAGGCCTTCATCAGTCAAGCACAAACACGGTAAGTGAAACAGAGGTCATCTGAAGTATTTTTGCATAAAGCAAGCGATACATTAATCGTAGTGTAACATTAACAGCACCTTGCAACCTGTTGATTATAAAGTCTGTCCCTCATGTAACCCGAAACAACCTCAGTCTCCCTGGAACGGTCTTGTTAACGGGGTCTAATGTGAACGATGCAATAAACAGATGAACGATGGGCAGGAAGTATTAATCAAAGGAATTCTGACCGAGCCATTTGTCAGGCCTGTTTTCCTGGCAGAGCGGCTGTGGTACCGAGCTGAGGGGGGGGCTGTGCAGAAATGAGTCACCTGAGACATTATTAAGGAGAGACGCGCATCTCTGACTCAAAGATACAACAGCGGCCTACACCCAGGAGCCTGTATCAGCCTCCCACTTCAATTAATTTTCCAGACATGATGAAAAAGATCATTAAACTCCAGGCAAGTCAATTACATCCCTGCTTTTGTAAAATAATGTTGTTTAAACAGTGGGAAAAAATGATTCATTAAGCAGAATGAGCAAAAATCAGTCAGGGAACAGAACAGGATGTGGTGTCTTATTCACCTGAATACTGCCTCACACAGTTGGACATTGTGGACTGCGGCAAACTTGGAACATGTACAAAACAAAGGAGATAATTATTCATATTTTGACCTCTGTTCAAAACAGTAAGGGTGCATGAGTTAAATTTTAGCTAGTGTGGGGTATTTCGGCACACACAGTGGTAGGAAATCAGCCTTTGTACACCCACATTGGGTTAGATTACTGGGTGCTCTCAGTCACTCACTGATGTGATCTGTTTTGGATGCACCTTTCTGCTCCCATTGGACTAAATCAAGCAGTGATTGACAGCACAGAGTAACCGCACCAATTTTGAGTTTTGAAGCCTCACACATATATGCAAAGGTACAAGTCGACAGACACATATGCAGGGGACACAAAAGGTCTATACACCAGTTAGAATGGCAGGGTACAAAAAAAATGACAAATTATATCAGAACTTTTGTAACTTTTAATGTGAAACTGCAACTTATATATACACATCAGACACCTCTTAGGGGAAAAAAAAACATTTTAAAAACTTACAATGTTGGTTGCATAAGAGTACACCTCTAGACTAATACTTTGTTGAAGCACTCAGTCTTTTTGAATAAGGGTCTATCAGCGTGGCACATCTTGACTTGACTGTTTGTTAAAGTAGATCTTCTATGCAAAAAATTTCTAGATCCATCAAGCTGCAAGGGCACCTTCTGCATGGTCTTCTTTAGGTCATCCTTAGATTTTCAGCTGCATTCAGGTCTGTGCTCTGGCTGGAACATTACAAAACAGGGGTCCTCGTCTGGTGAAGCCATTCCTTTGCTGAATATGAACATGTGCATCGGGGTATTATCGTGCTGAAGGGTGAAACTCCTCTTCGACTTTCTAGCGTACGGCTGAAGGTTTTGCATGAAAAATCAGCTGGTATTTGGAGATATTCATGAGTCCCTCAACCTTAACCAAAGTCCCAGTTCTGGCTGGATAAAAGCAGCCCACCCTCATGCTTCACTGTGGGTGTGGTATTCTTTCGCTGATGTGTTGTGTTGTTTTTATGCGAAACATTCCTTTTGGAATTATGGCCAAAAAGTTCAATCTTGGTCTCCTCAGACTACAACATATTTTACCACATGGACACAAAATTTAGCTCGGCCTGGATGCTTGTTTACACCATGTGGAAGAAGAATGCGAGACATTTTTGTCACATACAGGGAGCAACCAGCACTCGCCAGAAATTCCTGCAGTTCCTTCAGTGTTGCTGCTGGCCTCTTGGCAGCTTCCATGACCAGTTTTCTCCAGGCCTTTGCTTCAGTCTTGGGTGGATCCCCTGATCTTTGTAGTGTCACTGTTGTGCTGTATTTCCTATGCTTGTCCCCGACTGTCCTCGCTGCGCTTCGTGGTGTTTCCAAAGCCAGGCATGTGCTTTGTACCTCTCTTCTTATCGATACCTTTCAGCAATGAGATCCCGTTCATGCTCTGAAAACTCTTTGCAGTACAGTAGGACACATACAAAAAGATGTCAGAAAACACCTACAGGACCAGCTAAGCATTACATGGAGTCAATCAGAGTCACTATAATTGATGGCGGCTGTACACCGACTACTGTTTAATATGATATAGTTTGCGACTGGTTGATTCTGAACACATCCTTAGTTATAAGAATATGCAAGATCTAAGTTTTTAAATTATTTTTTCCCCATTAAATGATTTCTGTTTTTTATTTTTGTTCTGTTCTGTTATTTGTATAGGTTGCATTTTCACATTAAAGGTGGACAGATTTCTGATACGGTTTACCTTTATTTCACATCACTAAAACCTGCCATCTTAACAGGACGCTGTAGACTTCGCAGACTCATCGTGGTTGGGGTAATCAAAACTAAAGCAACCAAAGTCAAATTAAGTGAAATTTATTGATGCCAGAAATTATTATATGATTTAAAGAGTTAAATGTATGTCCTGAAGATTCTTTTTTTCATAATTATACTGTAGATGGTATAAAGGTTCTGATGCTCAGGGCTGTGGGTTAGTGATTGTCTGGGCCTGAGCTGTGGGTCTGTGGGTGTGTGTGTGTGCGCTTGTGTGTGATCACTGCTTTCTGGCCATCAATATGCATGCAGTTTAAGTAAACGTGACAGACTGCAGACTAGCTGTGCTGCAGCACTGGATGAGTGATTATGGAAAATGTTAGTGATCCTTCCTCACTGCAAGGCCCTAACTTGCAGTGTGTGTGGTAGATGCGTCACACAGCATTTGGACTGTCTACCCCCAGGCATTTTCGGAAACAGCTCTATCCATCTTAACAGAATCAAATTACGCACATTTGCATGTATCTTTCATACTTAAAAGTTCTTATGTACTTGTCAACTAAAAGCTGCTCAATTTCTGCTTATAAATATATATTTGCTCAATATGCCATGTATGTAACACCAGTTAGCAGTTTATACAAACAAATAAGCATTTTTAATTCACCAGTGTCAGTTTCGACACATTTTATCCTTCAAACCTGAATAATACACTGTAAAAAAACATCATCACTGGATGTAGTCAGGAGTGATTTTTACATAAAAAACCCTCACAAGGTATCAAACCTGTTTAGTTTTCACAGTATTTTCCCTGCTTTTGATCTTACAACCCCGATTCTGAATGATGAAATATGTGCACTACTTTTTAAACACCTCAATTTGTCTAGTTTTATTGAAAAGTACGGAGCTCAATGTCTCAGTTTACTTTGAATTTAAAGCCTAGAACAAATAACTGTAGATTTTTTTTTAAGAAGATAAATCATTTAACACTATTTAATGTAATTTTTTTACTCACAGTCTGCACCTTTTGCAGATATAACAGCTAAACATACCTTTGACATTCTTCCTACAATAGAAGTCAAACATTGGTCCACAGCTGCAGTAGAAGTTCCCACAATGTTGCACGTCTATGTTGCTTTGCTGTCATTCTTCGGTCCAGTTCATCCCAATTCAGCTTGAGGGGCTTCATGTCTGGAGACTCTGTATTCCATGATGTGAAACCTTGTTATTTGTGCTCTGACAGTCTGGAGGTGGTTAGGTCATTATCATGCTGTAGGATGAACCCCTGACCAAACAGGCGTAGATCAGTGGCTATTGGCTGGCTCTGCAATTACGTTCTGGTACCACTTTTAGTTCAGGGTGCCAGTCACTCTGTGCCAGTTGCCAGTCTCCTCATCCTGTCAGAGCTTCCTTGGTTTCAAAGTGCCTTTTGGTGATGTAGGACACGGTACCTCACTGATACCTTGGCTCCCATTGTTCTATTGGAAAGACAATCTGCTTTTTAACTTAATTTTTCATAACCTGCATATTGTTAACCCAATACTTGTTTCTTTTAAATATACACTTTTTAAAAATGTAGTCGGGTTATAATGGTTTGTCTGTCATCCTCTATTAATTGCCTTTCCCCATCATTATTACAGCAATGGACTGCTTCTTGCAGTGCAATACTATGCAAATAATGTTTCAGAGGGTGTAGTAACAGAGCATAACAAATGTGGACAGAGGGTTTGTATGTAATCAACAAAAGCTGCGACACCTGTAGGTGTTTTTGCATCAAGGCTAATTTACTTCCATCTCCACACTAACCTAATACCCATTATTTGTTCCCAGAAAATGCCTTTTTTATAACTCCAACATTTGAATAATTTTTCACTTTTTGGGTAACCTAAACTCGTTTAGGTTAAAAAACTCTAGGAGTTTTTAACCTCTAGGAATGAACTTTGCACCATTTCACTGGATTCACTGGACGTGAACTGCGTAAATAACACTAAAACTGTAAAAAAAAAATTCAGCATCCGGCAAATTTTGACTGGTACTACAGAACTACTGGTTACAAAATTCTTTTGCAAAAAATAAAATGTGAATAATAATTTAAAAGTGTTCTTGATAAAAAATAACTGTGCACCAAATGGCTTAATGCCACTTCACTTTGGTGGCTATTAATATTTTAGCTTCAAAAGCAAAACACATTTTAAGCTCAGAAGTGATATTATTTTCATTTGGTAACATTGTTGATTACAGAGACTGGAGAACAGGACCAGTTACTTATATCAGGATGCAGATATGAATCCAAGGTAGGCCTGGGCCTCCAGAACAGAACCGTAGGTGAACCTAAAGAACAGGCAGCTCTAAATGAGCTGCAGATGATCTCTGATTGTGACTCGTAATGTTCAGTACAGGATACTGCAGACACCAGTTGTTGTACTCGACTCAATGCCATATAAAGCGTACAGTTAAAGAATGAATGCAGAACGGTCTGATCTTGATGCACCCTTGATGTATAAAGATTTGTGACTATATTAAGACTTTTTAAATGTAAAAGGTATATATAATATTTCTCAATTCAATTTATAAAAGGAATAAAATAACCCTTTTATAAGTATACAAGTATTAGCGCCTTCCAGCAGTTTGGAGAAAATGCGGTGGACATATATATCATATATATTATTTGTAATATTTGTATTTTCAAGCCAAAGCTGCACATGGACAAAAGGGTGCATCCGTCTCCACACTGACTGCTTGCTGTCTTCAGAAATTAACGATGCCCAAATGCGAAATTGAGATTTGTGGGGAAAATGCGCTTCAGATGCTAATTCAAGCTGAAAATCACATTTGTTTCGGGACAAAAGGAAGATTGCCCGCCGTAAATGGGCTGGCTTTAACAACAACGACCTTTTCTAGAGCAAAGTCAATTAACCTTGCAGCTCCACTTGTTGAAGAAGGCAAAGCAACAGCGTCCTTCATTGCCATGATTCAAGGTTCCCCATAAATTGCTTGACCAGAGCCGACTCATATCGGCACATGGCTTCAAATGGCTTGATGCTCTAAATGTCAAATGTCAGTAATGCAGCAGGGATGTGTGAAGCCATTTTCAATTCGTCAACAATTATGACCACATTAAGGGGTCTGTTTTTAATGGTGCACAAATGAGCCTTGCACATATCAGGGCGGCCATCCTTGCTTTTTCACACGCAAGTCTTTCTAGGACAACTTTGTAATGCCCACAAAACCCCACAGCCATGCAGAATGAACGTGACTGTCAAAGGTCAGGGATTTTGATTCATTAGCACTGTCAGTGCAGCCTGACAGGTCAGATACTCTCAAGGGCTGCTTAACCTGAAGGGCAATTATCATCCATACCTGACATTATAAACCCAATTCATTAAAAAAATGCCTTCAACTAAACATCCTGTCAAATTTGAATGAAATAATAAATCAAATAAAACCCACGATGAGTACCTAGGTTAAATAAAACCTTTGGTATTTTTTGCAAACCATTAACAGCACTGAAATAAGTTCCATCTACACTAACCCCTAGGAGCTGGTACCCACAATTATAAGCAAGGGTGGATTTACCATAAGACCAGTGTAGGCAGCCGTCTGGGGCCCCCAGAAACTAGCAGCCCCATGACAACAGAATTCCAGAAGTTACATTTAAGGATTTAACATAATATTATAATTTAAATTATAGAAATGTCTGTTATTTACATCTTTAAAGACAGTTTTCCGGATAGACAGAGTTGCCTCCCATCCAGTGGGAGTCTGTCAGTTGTTTCACTGCCAAGCAAACTGCCACAAAGCAGCCTAACAGGAGAGGAAAACAGCACAAAGATACAGGACTAACATGACATCATCTCCTGCATCTTTGAAACTCTCCCGCTAGCGTGGTAGACAAACCGAGATCAGACGTGGAGGGAACACAATTCAATGAACGTATGCAAATATTTAAGAGTAACCTCAGCCCCGAGGCGGAGTAAAGCATAGGCTATTCTAGGCTACAGCCCAGGGCCCCAGCTAAAAAGGAAAGGGTTAAGTTTCTTAAATTTGGCAGATCGATCTGACGGGTCGATACCCCCTCCCCTGCCGTGTTTGGCAAATTTTACCAACAGCACTCCCACACCCACACTGATCAGCAGGCCCACAATGTACCTTGCTAGTGCCCAGGGACAAAATGATTTCCAAGCCCCCACACCATTATGCTGCAATGTCTAATGACATATAGTAAAGAGGTAAAACAATTATGTGTAGATCAATTTAGAATTTTTGGTATCCGTCTAGGGCAGGACAATAGGGTAAAATATTTTCTGATGATTCCTTTCATATCAAATGAAATCAATAATTATCATGATAAGTCATAATTTTACTTCGGTGCTCCATTTTTACTTAAAATTCCCTTAAACTGATTCAGAACATGAAAAAATGTGACAACTGCAAACAAATCTAGCTTTAATAAATCATACAAAAACCATACATAAATCATACATATAAATAATACATGGACACTTGTATTCAGTGGGCTGTTGATTCTCCTGCCTGACCACCGCAAGCGGCTTATTGCATCCGTCTGGGTCTGCTGAAAATCTTTGAGATCTTATTCCATGTTTGTCACCTCTGCAGCATCTCAGGTACATTTAACAAAAATATGTTCAAAATTTAAATATGTGGTTGCTGTTCTTGGAAAGACCGCGAGTTTGTTTGATTAGCACTAAAAGCTCAGACCAAACCATTTTTTTTTGCATTATTGGTTGCGACCACGATGTCAAGGAAAATTAGGAAGATAAAAGATAACAAGCTTTTATGTGATTCCCATATATTATGCAAAGTTTTCATGCCAGCAGATTATTTAAAGGTTAGACGGCCTCTTTGGCCCCTTTGATCCAGGGCCCAGTCTCCCTGCCCCATCGCCGTCGGTGGCCATGCTGATTGGTACGTTTTACCTCTGGCTCCCCATACTTTGATTAGCATATTATTGATCTTCCTTTGTTTTAGTTCACTGTTGTTTCTCTTTCAGATCTAAAAATTAACTGAAATGGCCCATTTAGGGCCCCCTGCCCATGTCAGCAAAGGGCCCCCAGAGTAGTTAGTCCTTTCCTAATTATACAAAAAATTTGGCCTCAGTGTGTTCTTAGTTATGCTTAAATAGTCTCTTCCAATGGGTCCCTTAATCCACCCAGCCAACTTGCTCCGGTTGATTAAGTCTGTAATCCATTGACTAGCTTTAACGAGGTAGCCGAGATCCTCCTGTCGTTATGTACTGTGCAACGAGCACGAGAATGATGATCTATAAAGCATCAAAGCAGTTCTTGGAAGAACTCACCACAGATACGTACAGACACACAATTAAATGAAGAAAATATTTCAGCAATTCACAAAACTGTATTTTTCATACTGACAACACATCTGATTCTATGATTATGTTTTGGCAGCATTTTACAGGGATTCCAATGATGAGCTAGAATACTGGGCACATAGCAATTAAATATTCTTCAGATCATTTTGACCTTGCGAAATGCATTTTCATAGCAAAAAGACAAGCGGAAAAAAAACAGAACTGCAGTGTAGTAATTCAAATATAAAATATGAAAAATTCCAAGCATTTGCTATATTTATTAAAATATCTGCTTCTTATCATCAAAGGCATGGTTATTATAATTAGACACAGATGATTGTGGGACAGGAGAGAATTTGTATTTTTCAAATAAATGAGGGAAAAAAAAACGCTATGCTGTCTGTCACAGCTTAACCCCCTCGTCCGCGTCCGATGGCCGTAGGGCCAGATCCTAAGTGTGAGATTAGGAGACGTCACTGGGCACACAGACTGCATTAGCTCCCGAGGTGACGGAGTGGTGACATGGTGGTTTGCACCATTGCAGGGCCTCAGAGGAATTAAAGAGCATATTCAGTGAGCGGCCCCACGCAGGTTACAGGAAACATTCAGCGGAAGGCCTGCACCTTGCCCGGGAATATCAATGAATTCAGTGGATTGAAGGAAAGTGCAGAGAGAAAAAAACATCAGATAAGTGCTACAAAAAGCATGTTTGGAATGGAGTTCAAATCGCATTCGTGGCCCTGTCACCTAGAGGCTCCAACCTAAAACAGACCTGCAACAGAGACAACAGACACAACCAAGTTATTTTGCCCTGTTACAGTGATTGCTGGCTTATCACAGACCTCCTCTGACAGACTTATGACATTTCTGTTCCAGCACGCAAGGCCAGTGAGTGAGGAATTCCTGTATCGATGTTCATTTAGAAGCCGGCCCACAAGTTCACATACGTTCATGAACTGGAATAGACACAGCAGTTATTAATCTTATATTTCATATATAATGTGACTTAAATAAGTCGCCTTTGCCATTGGTTATACGATTTGGTTGCATTTAAATTCCAATGTCAGCCCTGCAGGACACGGTCCTTACCGCGGTAATTAATAAACAGGCTGGTTAACAGCAGGCGGATTAGGTGTATCGGTCAAACTCTCTCTTTGACTCTTTCAGCACTGGTACTGATAACATGGATCCAAAGATGATTCTGACTATGCTTCTTGTTACAAAATAATTCCAATTTTTATCACCACAGAATTAGTTATTTTTATGGTATTCTTCAAGTTCAATTTGTCTGACCAAGTAAACTTTAAACACTAATAAATAAATCGTGCAAATATAATACTAGTGTCACATCCTGTTCAGTGTTCAATTTAAGATGAATATCTTGACACAGTTCTGCAATCCAGACCAAAATACAAAAACGCAGACAAGGTTTTCACACAGCGCTTTAACTCCGGACTCTGTCTCTCACTGCTCCCATGAACAACAGTTCCTTAGAGCAAGAACACCAGACCGTCTTCTACACATACATTTCTGTCAGAGCTGCAGGCCAACCAAGACACCATCACATAATCACAACCAAGTGAGGAGCTGTTGTTTCTCTTTTTTTCTTTTACAAGGACGGCACAAGGGTGTTCAAAGGTGAACGATTTCAGTCAGTATCAGAGAACTCTATGGATTCATTTGAAAAAAGTAGATACGGGTCTAAATGGTTCGAATTTGATAATTAACTTGAATATGATGCTTAACTTGATCTTGAACTTCTTAGAAAACAGACATTAAATTTGTTAATTTGGTGTTAAATTAGAATGTGGTACATATGCATTATACCAGCAAATCCGAAGGGCAGTTTGCTTCCTTTTCATTTGCATAGACTAATGACCCTGGTCCCTCCTCTGCAGAATCTCTCGCTGTGGTCGCTGGCATGTCGGCTGCCAGCTACCAGCAGGCTGCAGGGAGCCCGTCTTTGGTGAATGAACCAAATAGAGTTCTATAAAGGACTGCGAGTTAATAACAGCCCATGTCAGTGCCCTAATCTCCCAGTGGATGCTGGGGGAGGGATCAATAGGCCAAGCTGAAGTCAGCACCTGTCCAAGGGTGGGGCAAGAAAACACACTGACGATTTATGCAACTTTAATTTTTTAAAGATTATAAAACATTAAGGACTGTCTTCTGGGAAAGAATAAAGTATCTGTCATTGGTTAGTGATTCAAAGCTGAGGTGCTACAACAAATATTTCAGCGATGGTTTAATATCTGAGGATGTAGCCCTAAATGCTCAAACAATAAACCAATTTACTACATATTTTATCTTTGACGTCAAACTGGAACAATAATAAAAATAAATATAAGATTGTTCCCCTTTGGAGAAACAAAGGAGAAAAAAAGTATATGGAAATTCCAGTATAGAGAGGTTTAATAAATATCACAGTGAGGTATATGACAGTTTTATAAACTGCCTACTCTTTTGCGCTCTTAAAAAAGTGTGGATATAGCAGGCTCATCCATTTTCACTTTGAGATGCAAATATATATATACAATGGCATGAATGCGCGTGCGTGCACACTCACACACACACACACATGTGCACGCACACAGACGCGCACACTCACACACACACGCGCACACACACACACACACATGTGCACGCACACAGACGCGCACACTCACACTCACACACACACGTGCACGCACACAGACGCACGCACATGTAGGGCATACCTATCCTTATGGGGCCCGCTCATTCACTTCTATGGGAAAAATGCTAACGGTAACTATGACAACCTTAACCCCCACCCTGCCCTAACCATAACCATAAGTAACCAAGCAAAATACAAGAGTTTGTGCATTTTTAGTTTTTTCATAGCAGTCACTGATTTTTATACACTACAGTTTTCCCTTATGGGGACCAGGAAACCGGTCCACATAAGGGAAAAAAAACGGATATTTATCACGTTATGGGGACATTGTGTCCCCATAAGGATAGGTATACCTGCTCTCTCTCACACACACACAAAGCAACCACTTTATTAGGCGCACGTAAACGCTGACAGCCTGCTCCTACAGAGAATCCTGTGATCCGATACATAAAGCACGCACACAGAGTCAACAGGTTCAGTTACTGTTCGACAAGGTTTTAAGTGGCAATATACGTGATCTAAGCAACCCAGGCGAGCTGTGATTATCAGGGCCAGACAGGGAGGCTCCAGCATCTATCCAGCATCTATCCGGGGATTTTTATGCACTACAGCGTTAGAATAGAAAGGATGGTGCAATAAATGAAAAAGATCCGGTCAGTAGAGGTTCTGAAGGTGAAGGCACCTTATTACTGAGAGCAGTCAGAAAGGAAAGGCTAGACTCATCAAAGCTAAAAGTCAGACTATAAGAGCAAAAAATACTGGATCCAAACTGTACAAGGTAACATTCCAGCAGAATACATGGCATGAAGAAATGATTCTGAAGGCAAAACAGACTCCAGCTCAAACTATGCAAGGGAACCTAATAATGCGGCATGTGTGTGTGTGTGTGTGTGTGTGTGTGAACACAGCCTTTGCCTTGTGCTGCCTGGACTTACGTCAGACCAGGATAAGTGGATAGATGAGGGATGAATGGATATATCCATATAATCACTAAAACTAGTGCTAAGTTATTTTAAATAATTAATTTTATGTATTTACATAACGTTTGCTCAGTTGTACACAAATATGTAAATAGTATGCTAAATGGATTTCAGTTTACTTTAAACTATTAATACATTAAAATTTGTATTACAATAATATATAGTAGTCACAGAGAGTATTAGGACATTTGTTTAATTTAGTAAAAATGTGGCAAATTTGTTTCATAACAAAAATAAATTGACAAGAATGTTTAACATATCTGCACACATCTTCCACACAGACATTTTCTTTTTATTAAGTGTCATAATTTTCATTCAGTTCTGTTCTTGCCATTTTGCTGCTAAATGCAGTTGTAGACACTGGTTCTCAAAGGGAAACCAAACACAAAAGTTTGGTGTTTTATATTGTTGCAAAGGTGTTACTAATTAAGAAGTCCCTAATTTGACTGCCTGTCACTGAATTTAAAATGAATAGAGTAAAGCTTTACATTACACCTTCATAAAGCCTTTATAATGCATTCGTAGAACATTCATTGCACTGTCATAATGGATTCATAGAATACTCATAAGCAGCATATAAATATACCACAACATCCTAACATATCTTAACAGTTTTAATATATATTTTTAACGAACATCATATGATTACAAACTTTATAACCATATAAAGTTTGTCATTAATGTATATTGAAGTTGTTGAGGCATGTCAGGATGCGGTATACTTACATGCTGCCTATGAATGTTCTATGAATGCATTATAAATCATTATGACGGTGCACTGAATGTTCTATGAATGTTCTATGAATGTATTATGAAGGTGCACTGAATGTTCTATGAATGCATTATGAAGGTGCACTGAATGTTCTATGAATGCATTATGAAGGTGCACTGAATGTTCTATGAATGCATTATGAAGGTGCACTGAATGTTCTAAGAATGCATTATGAAGGTGCACTGAATGTTCTATGAATGCATTATGAAGGTGCACTGAATGTTCTATGAATGCATTATGAAGGTGCACTGAATGTTCTATGAATGCATTATAAATCATTATGAAGGTGCAATTAATATAAAGCATTACCGAGTAAACTAATGATTTCTATCATGAAACCAATAAATTTGGAATATTTTTACTGAAATGAGCAAGGACTCGAAGACTTTCTGTGAGCACTGTATACCCACAACTGCGCACACACAGTTAAATATATAATTTTAATTGCAGGTCGCATTGAAAAGTCATAATTCCTTAACACCACATGAAAAAATGAGTGTTGAATTTATCCAGTGCAGTGTTTTGGAAATCTTGCTTGTGATGTATCATACTGACAGGACACCTCCCTCTCAGAATTCCACCTTCTTAGAGGAAACATGTGCTAATCTCTCCTAGGAGAGCCCTGCCTTCCTCCATTTATGGGTCTCTTTCTGAGAATCCCTCTTCGGAGTCTGGATCACAACCCAGCTTGAGGCGTGAGGTGACCATTTGAGAAGAATGAAGAAGATTTATTTGTGTGCTGTTAACCATTTCAGCCAAGATTTGCATTCCTGGCAAACACAAGTAGGTTTTTATGCCAAAATGTTCATAATTCTTTCTCTCTTAACATGCCATCTGAAACCCTTTAGGTGAAAGTGAAAACTAAGACAAAATAGACAATTGACACAAGTTTAAGTATTTAATACTTTCTGTTTGCTGTGCGGCTGAAGCATTCATCAGGCCATGCACAGTGGCAGTTTTTTAATAGTATGTCTGAAGAATGTATTGAAAGTGACACTTTGTGTTAGTTATCTAACGGTTGCCTTCAAACATACACTATTATATCCGTTTCCTAAGCCCCCTGTTTCAGAGCCTGTGGCGATAAGGTGTAGTTCGGATTCTTTTCACTAAGGCTGACACTGTATTAATAGACTGTTTTGGGCTGAGATCCCATGTCCTTCTGCCTCCTGCTCTGCTCTTTCAGGGATACATGCTCATCAAAACCACCTGCTTATGAAAATGAATGAATGGATAATTTTTTCACATACACCGACCCATCCGGCCCACTCTGGTAGTCAGTGAAGACTGAGATGCTGCATTTCTGAAGACGCCACCTCCTGAGTCCCTCTTGGGTGCTGTGTGCTTTCACACCCCAGGGAAACAGAAACCGACAGAGGTACGGCTCTAGAAGCTTCCATCGAATTCTAATGCAGCATGATTTGTTTTTACAGAATTTAAACTGCATACTTCTGTGTGTGGAAATATAATCAACAAGCAATAATGGACACAGAAGTATAAATGCTTTTTAGTGATTAATTGTCATTGTTGACACACCACAGCACACAGTGCAGAACTACGAAATGTGTCCTCTGCATTTAACCCATGTGTGACAATGTGACATAGCAGGGGGCAGCTAATTCAGCACCCGGGGAGCAGTGCTTGGGGGCAGTACTTTGCTCAGAGTACCTCAGTGGTACTTTTGCTGGTTGGGGATTTCAACCAGCAATCTTTTGATTACAAGTGCGCTGCCCCAACCATTAAGCCACCACTGCCTACAGATATTTTGTTGTTAGTGTGCTTTTGCTATTCTATTAAAATCAATAATAAAAACAAATAAAATTCTTCTATTTTAATAGCATCACATTGTTCCTCCTGATTGCTGTTCTCGTGTTGAACAGAGGTCTGAATAATTACAGTGAATGTCATAAAAAATGAATTTACCCTTCAACTTCAGCACTTAAGTCAATGAATAAATTAGTAGTTACTGTCAATTTTGCTCAGTTTCAATTAAACTTTTGGTGAGCTCGGAACTTACAAATGACTTTTCAGAAGCTTTATTTTTTAATCCTGCAATGGGAAAACAGTCAATATATCCATCCATCCATCCATCCATCCTCTGTATCCATTTGTCCTATTGAGAGTTGTGGGGGGGCAGAGCTATGGAAGCAACTGAGGGAACAACCCAGGATGGGGCACCAACCCATCGCAGGGGGAGTGCATGCATGTGCACACACACACACACACACACACACACACACACACACACACACACACACACACACACACACACACACACAGTCATGTAATCCTATCTTTTTGAGCACCGTTCATTCATCTCTATGGGAAAAATGCTAACGCTAACTATGACAACCTTAACCCCCACCCTGCCCTAACCATAACCATAAGTAACCAAACAAAATACAAGAGTTTGCATTTTTAGTTTTTCATTGCAGTCACGGATTTTTATAAAATAGAGTTTTACCATATGGGGACCAGGAAGCTGGCCCCCACAAGGTAAGGTATACCTGGACCACACACACACACACACACAAACCATTCACACACACATGCACATCTACGGGCAATTTGGTATCTCCAAAAAACTTCGCAATGTCACGGGGAGAACATGCAAACTCCACTGCATCACTGTGTCTCTCTCAAGTTTTACTTAAAAAATTTGGTAAGAATATATGGGTAAGGCCAAAGTTCACCAGAAGAACAGGTTTATAATGTACATAATATACTTCATAATGCATTATCACATACTTCTAACAACAGTAACAACATAATTCATCTGGTCTCTCTCTAAAACATTGTCAGTCTTGAGTCAATAAGAACTGCTTTGATAAAAGATGACCTTAAATGACCCCTTAATCCAGATTAAATAGGATCAGAAATTCCTGATAAGTAACAGATGCAAAACAGCAAACCCACAAGAACACTGATGATCACACAGATACTGAAATGCTCTGGATGCGTTTTGGAAGCACAAAAGCACATTGTGCTTAACATCCAAAGCTAATTACCAATCAAAAGCCTGCGCAGCTTTGCCTTACTCAGCTCATTTTGAACCACTGGATTAAGATGATGAGAGACCAGTTATACAATCTTTCTTTAAGTTCTGTTTTATCCTATTTGTTGTAATATTTAACTTATTATTTTATAGTATTGTGTAGGAAAGCTGCAAACAACCTCATTGCAATAATAATAATAATAATAATAAAAATAAAATAATAATAATAATAATAATAATGCTTTATTTTCTCCAACATTTAAGACATACCTTTTTCAATTTCCTGTAGGCTTCAGATATATTTTCTATGCCTGTACTATATAAAACAACTTTAAATTATCCCATACCTTAAAAAATAATCAGTTATATAAATAAACATGGAAGTTAGCAACAGCTTGAAAATTACCTTTCGACATTCAAACACAAATCAAAGGGGAAAAAAAACATTGGCTTGAGTCCAATCTCTCCGTGACTGACTGTCAAATGAGCATTTAAGGGTTGGCTGGGAGCGGCAGGGAGAGACAACAAGAGACAGCAAGAGGCAGAGAGAGGCAGGGAGAGGCAGAGAGAGGCAGAGAGAGGCAGGGAGAGGCAGGGAGAGACAGGGAACGGCAGGGAGAGGCAGGGAGAGGCAGAGAGAGGCAGGGAGAGGCAGAGAGAGGCAGGGAGAGGCAGAGAGAGGCAGGGAGAGGCAGAGAGAGGCAGAGAGAGGCAGGGAGAGGCAGGGAGAGGCAACAAGAGACAGCGAGAGGCAGAGAGAGACTTGGAGAGGCAGAGAGTGGCAGGGAGAGACAGGGAGAGGTAAGAAGAGACAGGTAGCAGCAGGGAGAGGGAGCGAGACAGTTGCCCCGGCAACATCAGAAAGACTCAGGAAACAAGTGGCGTTAAAATAATACCTGTTGATTTGACCCAATGTTTCACTGAACTCTGCTCAGTAGAGGCCCATTTGTTTTCTTCAGTAAACAGCTATGGGGAAATGCCCGAGAAGGCAATAATGTCTCTACAGGGTAATGATGGAAGAAATGGTCTACGAAGATGGCGAATAAGCAGGAGGGTGTGAAAATAAGCGGTGGGCTGCAGTGTGAAGGACGAAAAAACGAGGACTAGAAACCAAAATCTGATCTTTAATTGTAAATTTAACAATATATGACGGGATTATTTTTGTAGCACCTACATTTTAACATAGATATCCAGTATGAAGTAGAGCAGAAATGTACTTCTAAGTTTAATTAGAACATAAAATATTATCAAATATATTTATAATAATATTTTGGTGGGGTGGCCCCCTGTCCTGGGTTATTCCCTGCCTCGTGCCCATTGCTTCCGGGATAGGCTCCGGACCCCCCCGCAACCCAGAAGGATAAGCGGTTTGGAAAATGGATGTTATGGATGGATGGATGGATGGATGATCTTTTGGTGCAATTGTACTAGACCATATTCATCCACCTTCTGACCACTTCTACAGTACTGGGTCATGGGATGGAGAGCTGATGCCAGGTAGCTCTGGGAACAAGGACAGGAGCAGCGTAGATGGCAATCAGAGCCGCTGCAGGTTCACTGGAGTACCAGGTGGAAAGCCATGCGGCATGGAGAGAATCTCCACACCCGAAGCCTGGACTATTTACTACATAACAGCTAAACACGTGATCATGTGAAGACAGTTACAGTACCTGCTGAGCTGGTCTAGTAACCTCTTAAATAAAGGTATGCATTATGTATTTAATATTGGAAGTAAAATGCATTTGTAGAAAAATGAAAAATCAGAGTGTATAGAGAGAGGAGAGACCGGGAAGCTGACAGGAACGCTTCTCTTTGCAGGCTCGCCCTACCGCTGCGTTCATTAACTGACACCGGCCTCATCAAACTGAAAATTAATTTTTAAACTGACTGAAAAAAGAATTTCCTACTCAATGGCATATGCTGTTTTACACAAAAAATATATCAAAAGATATGTTAAATTAAAAGTAATTAAAGTCAAACAGCAGTTCCTCCGAAACGGGGGAACAAAGTTAGAATATAGATTAACAATGTAAATCATTAATTCTCGTAAGAGGTGTTTAAGACACAGAATAAACGTTTTTCTCTGATGAATTTCAGCATTAATATACCAGACCGGTGACACTTTTTCCCCCTCAAAGCGATTTACAATGTTACCCATTTATTTTACTGGAGCAATTCAGGATACGTCAAGGTTACAACAGGAATCCACCAGGGATGCAAACCAGTGGCTTTCGGCTTTTGGGCCGTGTCTTTAAGCAGCAAGCTACCCACAACACTTACAGGAAAAAAAGATGAAATATTAAAAAGTCATTCATGCAAAAAACACATTACTCAACCTCAGCCATGTAAAGAGTAACGTCTGCCACGAGAAGATGAACCCCAGTTCTCAGGTCGTTTTCAAAGCGATTCTTGAGAAATGCTTCAGAGTCTTACATGCATCCTATTAGACATGGATTATATTCCCAGGAAAATGAGCCATCTTTAGAGAAAGCCGACTCTAAGAGCGTTCTGTGCTAACAGCCTGACATTTATCATCAGCAGGAGGACGCTGGTAGATCTGTTAGTCACACTGGTGACTTCCCAGATTTCATCACATATGTCAGCAAATCTCAGACTCCAAGTGACAACTGATAATTCTGAATTATCAAAGCAAGTTCTGAAAACTGCATTTGGTCATCGGCATCTTTTAACAGTCTGCAATGCCTGACCTACTTTGAGGAAGGAAAAAATAAATTTCAGATAACATTACACCAACAACAAAGCAGAGTGAACCCACAATTGTGATCTAAGGTTTACCGTGCAAAGAATTAACAACTAATTTGCATGTGGAATGATTAAACTGGGGCGGCATGGTGGTGCAGTGGTTAGCACTCACACCTCAGGGACCCGGGTTCGAGTCTCCGCCTGGGTCACATGTGTGTGGAGTTTGCATGTTCTCCCCATGTCGTCGTGGGGTTTCCTCCGGGTACTCCGGTTTCCCCCCACAGTCCAAAAACATGCTGAGGCTAATTGGAGTTACTAAATTGCCCGTAGGTGTGCATGCGTGAGTGACTGGTGTGTGAATGTGCCCTGCGATGGGCTGGCCCCCTATCCTGGGTTGTTCCCTGCCTCGTGCCCATTGCTTCCGGGATAGTCTCCGGACCCCCCGCGACCCAGTAGGATAAGCGGTTTGGAAAATGGATGGATGGATGATTAAACTTGTGGATGGCAACCTCAAAGTCTCAGGTTTTGATGGAAACATATTAAACACACCTTGAATTTCACCTAAATTGCTTGGATACATTATTTACTGCATAAAAGGTAAAAACGGATGATCATGTTATTCATTTTGATGTCTGTTTATTTGTCCTTTTAGCACGACAAAAAAGAACCATACATATTTAATATGCAGAGGGTTTATGAGGAAAACTCGCCGAAGATTATAAGGTCTTATATTGTTCTGTCAGATTTTTTTCGAGAATTCTGGTTTACATTCCTGCAACTTATCATGTTTCCCACTGAAAGGTCCGGCCCCAGAATAACCCCAGGCAGGGCATTCAGACGGTTCTGTAGCCTCTCGACGTAATTTAAAAGGCCGCAGTCGCATCCATTACTGACTGAATGTGTTATATTTGTGGTACAATTCAATGTGTCATCGGGGTTCCACGAATCTTCTAAAAGGAACCAATGAAGCACTGATACATCTCAACTTCGCTCACAGAATCTACAGTAACAAGCCTGGCAAAAGCTGCATATCAGATGGTCGACAAGAAATTCTTGCATGCATTCATTTTTCCTAATTAAATGCAATTCTGGCTCAGTGCTATCGCATGTCCCCTGACACTGCACCAACAAGATCCTTCATCGCCCTCTCCTTTAAAAAAAACAACAACAAAAAAAATCTATTTATTGACCATATTTCCACTTCATTCTTATTTGGTCCCAATCATAGTCATTTGACGCTTAATTATATCTATCCATCTGCAGTAAGCATCTATTAAATTCAAATTCTGTTTATAATCCTGGCAACACTGAAATTGTTAAAGCAGTTTTATATACTCAGAAGTAGACTGCAGTTCAACTGACAACCAAATCAAACATCTTCCACGTTCTCCCAAACCACCTCCAAACAAACCCATATTTAATACCACCTGGGCATGTGAAATAATGAAAAATATCAAAATTTCAGCTATTGTGCCAGTAGCTCACTAGCTCCAGCTATCATTCATTTTGACGTGACAATGCAATTGTTCTAGTGAGAATGAAACACAGGCTTCTGTGTGGCTGAAGCCGGGTGCAGCTCTGCCTCCTCATTGCAATTACAGCAAATAAATAAACAAACAAACATCTGGCACCGATAACACATTCTTCAGAGACAAACCAAAAATCTCTTCTGGCTATTAAGCTTCACTCAGCAATGAGCTGCCTATTGCATCATACAACTTCGTAATGAATGTTAATAAAGGTATAAATTGTAACAAATACTAAACTAAAACAAACAGGATACATTGTTTTACATGCTTGGACTCTTTCTTCGAATTTTCCGATACGTTTTTTTACATATTTTATATTTTTTACATTTTCAGAGGCTTAGCGCTTTGCTGGTCTACAAGGCCTTCATTTCTGCCTCTGCTACAGAGAGTTTGGATTACAGCTTTGTGACCTAGAGCAGATGCTCCATGTGCATTTTTTGTTTAATGATTTTATTTCTTGGCACAGTCCTTTATTCCAAGTTATGTACACCAGTTTAGAGTTTAAGAAAACTTTTAGTATGCATGCAGAAAAAACACCTTACTGCAATAAAATGTTTATTTATAAAACCACGGTAGTATTTTCTAGATGCCATTTTGTACGTGGATAAAACATAATTTCTATAGAAAGACTATTCTTGTCTGTTTTGAGTAATAAAAATTAATTCCTTAAAATGTACTAAAAGGCACTGTATGAGATCTTTCCTGAACAAAGAGCTTCACATTCATAACTACATAAGGATGGACAAATATTACGAAAACAATATTTTATTTAGGTAGCTTTGGTGCCACCATGATGCTACTTATAAGGAAGTATCCATTCGTAAATCAATTCCACTGCTTCCTTTCATTGAAAAAGGCTTTTAACACATCACAGGCCTGACTGTATTTTTTCATTTACACTGCTGCATATAGGTGGGTGCAGACCCGCCGTGTGTCTTATTAGTCATGCCTGAGGGCCGGATGAATTCCAAGCCCCCGGCCGCTCCATGTCTTCATTCCCATTATGTCGGTCAAAAAAAAATCATAATACAGATCGGTATGGATACACATGTGTGAAGTTTAAGCAGCGCTGCCAGCTCTCACACATCTGGCGTGACGCTCAAGGATACACGCTAAACACACGCAGGGCTGTCAGCTCTCATGCATCTGGCGTGACGCTCAGGGATACACGCTAAACACACGCAGGGCTGCCAGCTCTCACGCATCTGGTGTGACGCTCAGAGATACACGCTAAACACACACAGGGCTGCCAGCTCTCACGCATCTGGCGTGACGCTCAGAGATACACGCTAAACACACGCAGGGCTGCCAGCTCTCACGCATCTGGCGTGACGCTCAGGGATACACTCTAAACACACGCAGGGCTGCCAGCTCTCACGCATCTGGCGTGACGCTCAGAGATACACGCTAAACACACGCAGGGCTGCCAGCTCTCACGCATCTGGCGTGACGCTCAGAGATACACGCTAAACACACGCAGGGCTGCCAGCTCTCACGCATCTGGCGTGACGCTCAGGGATACACGCTAAACACACGCAGGGCTGCCAGCTCTCACGCATCTGGCGTGACGCTCAGGGATACACGCTAAACACACGCAGGGCAGCCAGCTCTCACGCATCTGGCGTGATGCTCAGGGATACACGCTAAACACACGCAGGGCTGCCAGCTCTCACGCATCTGGCGTGATGCTCAGGGATACACGCTAAACACACGCAGGGCTGCCAGCTCTCACGCATCTGGTGTGATGCTCACTTTCAGATGCTCATGCAAGAAATCTTATGGTAAATTTGTACTATTCCATTATAAACCTAAAATAAGCTACATGAAAAGCATTAAAGACTTAACCGTACAGCTTATTTACAAGGTAAAAAACTGTTACATACATGTAAATACATGTGATTGTGTGTACAAAATTTTCTCGAATTTAAAGTTTGAAGCTTTTGAAGTTTAGATGCATATTTAACAAAGATCTGCTGAAAAGCTGGCTGCTGACTTTCTGCATTTTAAGACCGTGAGAATGTTTGACTGGCGCTAAAGAAACAGAGCAAACCATTTTTGCATCACAGGGAGGGAAAGTAAAATTGTTTCAACTGCAATGTCAAAATCAGGAAGACAAACAAAAAACATGTTTTTATGTGATTCACAAATACTATTTAATGTTTTCACAAATGTGTATTTTTGACAAATCATGCCAGCAGATTATTTAAAGGTCAGAAGGTCCTTTTGGGCCCCCCCTTGACCAAGGGACAACAGACCCAGTCCCCCCTGCCCCCTGTCCCCGGTAGGTGTAGCAACCTCAAGATTTCACTGAAATATAAATCCTTTTCATCAGGGTGTATTTCAGGTGTCGACGGTACTTTGCTTAGTATAACACAAGTGGGGTCTTCAACTCACATGCAGTCCTTACTGTCTGAGTGACTGATGACCCACAAGTAATATGAACAACATCTTGGATTAGCGCCTTAACCACACATATCCAGTGCAGGGTCATGTTAGCGGAAAGCTAATACTTGATTATAATACATAATTATTATACATAACCACTTTAGGAAAATTGGATAGGTAAGAATTAAACAACGTTAAACAAATTCCACGTACTGGATATGTAATCATTTACATTTTAAAATCCCATCATAGTGAGAAGCCAGCACAGAATCATGCCTTCCTTAGAAATGTGCAAGGCTCCTTAAAGGCTTATGTCGACAACAAACATCGCTCATTAGCATTATCTGTGGAGAATGCAAAGGATTCATTAGCAGAACATAAATACTCCTGAACGATTCACACAGGTCTCATGCAAAGGCTTTCATAGGGCTTGTTACCAGAAGCTTAATACCTTGTTCCCCCCCAGCCAATTATAGATGTTTGTGAATGCATATTATTTTTTCATTTTAAATGCTAACTAATATTATTGTACTGCTTATTTTATTTATCTAACTTCCAGGAGAAAACCCTGTATTGTAGAATTTCATCCATGCTTCAGAGCTTCCAGTTCCTTCATTTGTCTAATTGGTATCGGTTTGTTTTAGACACTGTGAGCCTTGCGTTAGTTGGGGAAGGTATTTGGCTACCGAGGCATCTATCCTTGGGTCAGGCAGACCTTACATAAATACTAAATTTCAGTCAATCAGGCACTCCCTATGGTGACTTTGCAGTCATTACTGTAATTTAGATTAAATCAAACATCTGCTTTGACCTCCTGGCTACAGCCAGTACTGTCGATGTGTCTGGTGTAGGAATGACTTTTGTGTTCTGGCTTCATGAATAAAGGCCTAACCGCTCATGCAGTGGATCCCGATATTTTTGCCTTAGAATAATGAAGGTTTGCTTGCAAACGTGCTACAGTCCCTGGATGAAACGCATGAGGAATGTTAAATCCTACCCTTGGGTTGACCTCTGCGGTCTAGATCAGGGTTCCGCTCCTGAGGCAGCCTCGGTGACACCACAATGGATGTAGGTGTTATAATATGAAGTATAAGCAGCTGACTGTGGGTCACATATTACAGTCGGGTCGATGGGAATTGTGAGAGCAGAATTTGTTGCTGGGGATCAATGCTGGGCTAATTTGAAAAAAGGGTGGTGCGGAATGGGAAAATGGTGCTGATCGATAGCTATTAATTTCTCAGCATTTTCCCAAACAGGAGCATTTTCTATTGTAAAATAGGGCATTTAGCATTTTCAATTAAGGGCTGAATACCGCAGCAGGATGGCGCAAAAAATGATGCCTGTCTTCAGACACTAATGGATATTTTAGGGCTGTCACAATACCCTTATCAACAGACTCACACAACAACTAAATAGTAAAGTGAAAACGGCAGAACATCATGGGTTTAGGCGGCTAACCAAGCCAGTGACCCATTTGAGGAACAGGGTAGACCCAAACAAAGCCATTTCAGGACAAACTGTGACTCAACAGAAGGTCGAGCAACGCAAGAAGTTAAGCTCTTAAGACCCTGTCATGGGGTAATTATGCCCGTTAAAGACACAGCCTGGCTGGGAGCGATTTAATTCCCAGTAGCCCTGTATGTTTAACAGGCCAGTCTGTGGTCGGCCTGTGATGGTAACGATGTCACAGCTGATACCTGCTGGGCCTAATGTGCAAGACTGTGGTCTTTTCTTCCTGCTCCAGGAGAGGAACTCTCTGACACGCGGTAACATCTGAGATTCAAGATTCATGATTGTTTGACTGCAACCAGGCTGGTGGCATTTGGATTCTGTCCAGGACAGAGCAGTCAAAGAAAAAGACCGAGTGCAGAGGATGCATTTCATTTTATGCCAATCATTTCAGTAAAGAAGTATCCCAGGAGTACTGCTGGGTATTCTCTGGTACGGGATCTAAGGCTTTAAGAGCAAATGACATTCTAATTGGAAATATTAAAGAAGTAATTTCCTCCATTCCTGACAACCACTTGGTAGGTGACAATGACTTAACTGTCACGTTACCATGAGCAGCAAATTAACTTCCACTCTGTGGCAGTGTAGGTGATTGCAATTTACTGTAACATTATCATTTTGCTTTTGATAACAGCCACAAATATTGTGCTCATTGCTAAGAGTCTTCCTGCTGGACACCACCCTAAAGCTAATTAATAATACCTTTATGATTACAACAAAAACTCAAGCTCAACACTGAGATTATGAACAAACCTTTAACAATGCAACATATTCCTCTGTTAGATCACACTCGCATTCTTTGGAAATCATAATACAAATTATCGCCTGATTATGACTTCCTTTCCTGAGGGTAATGAGACAAACCCAACAGACAGAGCAAAGCAGTTTTCACTTCGCAAATTACATTTTTCTACATACTCAACATTATTATGCAATTATGCACACTCCCCAGTTTCCTTGGAGCATGCTAATGAATTAACGTACGATTGTTTATTCCAGGTATGCCAAAATAAAGAAGGATTACTGGCATACAGTAAGCGCATGACTGTTCAGTAATACAGAGTGTTTTACACTGATACTCTTTTATCCAATATTTGTTAATGTAAAAAGTATGGAACTAACAACCTAACAAATCCGCTTTACACATATTTTATCACATGGTCAACACTTGCCCCAAAATTAGATGTTCACCTCTCTTTTTAATTCTGCGGTAGCAGAATTTTTACAATTATAATTAAGCCTTCAAAGCAGTGAAGAGAAGCGGCAATGTGGAGAAGGTCGTGGAGCATACAGGTGTGTGGATCGTCGCAGCACCTGGGAAATTCATGAGAGTGATGTATTGGATAAGACATGGAATTCTCCGGCAGGCCGGGTGCAGCTGTGTCTAAGCACAGGAATATTACTGTTTTTTTTCCCTACTCTTTGCCGTACCTTTGCTGTCTGTGTTCATAAAAAAAACAAAAAAAAAACAAAGAGTAGTCGTTTCCATGGCCACAGACCGTTCCTTTTAACCACAGACTGTTAATCAACCTTGTGTTTTCCCAAGGAATCTATGCATGAATAAGTCTACTGAAGTTTACTGTTATTACTTGGCACTGTCCTGAATTTCTCGAACCAGGGAATGACTTTGCTGAAAGAAATGTGGTGATATTTAGTTATTTGGCACCTCATAAGCAAACTCAGGGTTGATTTCACCGCCGAGAATCTTCAGCCTTGCAGAAAGCTGTAAGTCAGGCGAGAAGGTGGGACCCAAGTGCTTTCTGTATTACCACCCTTCAGGAGCACGAGCACCTGCTGTAACTAAGCGCGCCGTGTTTCTCCCTCCGTAAGCCTGACATTGGAGCTGCAGCACAGATAACGAAAGGGGAAAAAATAAAATAAATAACACATGGAATCTATTATTTCATAAGGCCCCGGCAGTCAGAGGCGGTTACTGCTTATCAAGGTTTCTGCCATGCAGCCGTCGACATCCGATCACATGTGACGGTCATGGAGATTGCAGAGGCCGAAGCCTGCGGCCAGCGGGATGGGCTCACGGCCGCGTGTCACATCGCGGCCCAGTGCGCGTGATGGCAGACAGACAGCTTTCCACTCCGTGTGGATTCAGTACATTAAGCTACAGCTTGGAGCTTCGGCAATCTCTTGACACTGCATCCCTATGGGAGTTTGATGCCCATTGCTAAGGCTTAACTCTGCAGTATCGGAACGGGAGCAAGGTCATTCCTACTGTTCGTAATCCTCCAGAAAAAAACAGTATATCTTCAGCACTTTACTTCATTTTGGTAGTGAATAACTTTACACAATATAATAAACTTAAACATTTGAATACATATATGATGCAACGTTTTGCAACTACAGCCACTCTGGGAGTTTTCTAATTCGGGGACCGACACCAGGGCGACTTCTGAAGGGTCCTTGGACATTTTGATCAAAATGCGATTTTTACCATGAACATAGTATTTAAAAATGCAGCCTACATCCTTTTTTTTCTCTCCTCAATCAAAACATTTTGCACAGGAACACAGACGCGTCCTGTCAGGGACACATTTGTCCATGTATGGGTAGGTTGACAATCCTTGTTCTAATTCATGCTTACCATTCCGCAAGCTTAAGGTACCTGCTATGCTGAGCAGCTTGAGGGCGCTGTTTGTCATTCTCCAGATAGCGACTGGTGGATTTATCCAGTTTGCTTGTCGACTTCTGAACATTTCTAAACGAAAACATAAGTATCTCTGCCAACGTGGTAAGGTAGGCCTAGCCCAGGGAAACGCTGCAAAGAGAACAGCCAAGAATGGGATCTTCGTTTCTCGGCACATCTTCAGGACGAGCTTGGCTCAATAAGCGCTGCTCTGAATGCAGAGCGTGTTACGGCGCACCAATCAGGTGTGCCTTTAAGCAGCCTGCAGAAGTGGGAAAAACACTCATTGTGTTTCGCAAAACAGCGTCTTCTCGGTCACACAATGGATTCTGAGAAGGTCTTGGGCTGAATAAAATTCCTCCTCATCTTGCTAAGAGCTTTTTTTTATTATTATTCTTTCCACACTCATTTATGCACTTTGGATTCATGCATTCTTACACTTCATTATCTACCACTATTCAGTGTAGCATATACAACCTGCATAAAAATTTGAAGCCACAGCTAAAATTATCCAAACTTGCCTCATCAGTAGAGACAGATGAAAATCCTTTGCCCAAACTAGACTAGACAATGTGTAGTTCAAGAGAGGGTCACAGGGGAACCTAGCTGGCATATGCTTCTCAACATCTTCTGACAATTTTACTGTGATGTACGTGTAAGAATGTCTCCACACGAGTATAACTTTGACAGGTTTGACTTTGAAATCTGCAGATGTAAGGTGACTATGATGCTTATGAAGGGCGACTCCTGCCTAAGAGAACACAGCCGGGAGCCGCTTGCTGACAGCTTAAAGTCCAGGACTGGTGACCTTGGAGAAAACTGTAATGTCTCAAGGACAACATGGTGCCACACTAGGTCGCTCCTCAGGCTTATGCTTCTCAGACCCGGGTCTCGCCGCTGTGGCTCGGTTCTGTGTGTCTCTGGAGTTGGCCGGTTCTCCCCTTGTTCATGTGTGCCGTCTCCCACAGTCCAGATATGGCTTAGATGAATCGGTGTCTCTAAATCGCCCTCATTGTGTATGTGTGCAGTGTGAGCAACTAGCAGGCTGCCCAGTGGGTGCTTTCAGAAGGGAGCTCAGTAAGAAGTAAGAAATGAAGGCACTATTTCGATAGTGACCTTATACAGTTCCTGTGATAATGAGACAGAAATCAGATATGGGGGAGGGTGGGGGGCAAACAAACAGAGAAATATTACATTTCTTACATTTTGTGAGGTTCCTAAACGCAATGCGTTTGTGAGACTCTTAGTGTCTTTTATGCACATAAAATAAAAAAGTTTCACAGTACGTGATTGTGCAATGATAATTAAACAGCAGGTGAAAACAGATTATGTAGACACAGGCACTTATGCAGCATAGCTCTCCCCATTTATCCCGATCAGCATACTTTCCTCGCCATTTACTCACAACACAATGAATGCAGTAGTTTCTGCTGCCATAATGTATCTTTATAGGATGAAAAGTATAATGAAAGAAAATAACACATATTAAAACTTAAAAAGTCTAAGATTGACCTATTATTGGCAAAAACAAAATGCTGCTGTATATATACATATATACTACGATATGCGATGTGCTATAAACAGTCCTGTGCAAAAGTCTCAGTCAAGGTACCTAAAGTGTTTATCTGGGTAGTAAGTGTACATTTTCTCATAAAAAACACCCAATTTAACATTAGAGTTACTAACAGTTAAAAAAGGTCACTGATATCTTGTTGGACGACTAGACGAACACGGCTTTGGTACCAAAACTTCTTTTCAGGGACACCAACCATTCCATGTGTCACCACCAGCTCACCTCATTAATTAGACCAATTAGAGGGGAGATATTGGGTATACTGGATGGCTGCTGGGTGACTTTAGGAGAGGTATTGGGTATACTGGATGGTTGCTGGGTGACTTTAGGAGAGGTATTGGGTATACTGGATGGCTGCTGGGTGACTAAGAGAGGTATTGGGTATACTGGATGGCTGCTGGGTGACTAAGAGGGGTATTGGGTATACTGGATGGCTGCTGGGTGACTAAGAGAGGTATTGGGTATACTGGATGGCTGCTGGGTGACTAAGAGGGGTATTGGGTATACTGGATGGCTGCTGGGTGACTAAGAGAGGTATTGGGTATACTGGATGGCTGCTGGGTGACTAAGAGAGGTATTGGGTATACTGGATGGCTGCTGGGTGACTAAGAGAGGTATTGGGTATACTGGATGGCTGCTGGGTGACTTTAGGAGAGGTATTGGGTATACTGGATGGCTGCTGGGTGACTTTAGGAGAGGTATTGGGTATACTGGATGGCTGCTGGGTGACTTTAGGAGAGGTATTGGGTATACTGGATGGCTGCTGGGTGACTAAGAGAGGTATTGGGTATACTGGATGGCTGCTGGGTGACTTTAGGAGAGGTATTGGGTATACTGGATGGCTGCTGGGTGACTAAGAGGGGTATTGGGTATACTGGATGGCTGCTGGGTGACTAAGAGAGGTATTGGGTATACTGGATGGCTGCTGGGTGACTAAGAGAGGTATTGGGTATACTGGATGGCTGCTGGGTGACTTTAGGAGAGGTATTGGGTATACTGGATGGCTGCTGGGTGACTTTAGGAGAGGTATTGGGTATACTGGATGGCTGCTGGGTGACTTTAGGAGAGGTATTGGGTATACTGGATGGCTGCTGGGTGACTTTAGGAGAGGTATTGGGTATACTGGATGGCTGCTGGGTGACTTTAGGAGAGGTATTGGGTATACTGGATGGCTGCTGGGTGACTAAGAGAGGTATTGGGTATACTGGATGGCTGCTGGGTGACTTTAGGAGAGGTATTGGGTATACTGGATGGCTGCTGGGTGACTAAGAGGGGTATTGGGTATACTGGATGGCTGCTGGGTGACTAAGAGAGGTATTGGGTATACTGGATGGCTGCTGGGTGACTAAGAGAGGTATTGGGTATACTGGATGGCTGCTGGGTGACTTTAGGAGAGGTATTGGGTATACTGGATGGCTGTTGGGTGACTAAGAGGGGTATTGGGTATACTGGATGGCTGCTGGGTGACTAAGAGGGGTAATGGGTATACTGGATGGCTGCTGGGTGACTAAGAGAGGTATTGGGTATACTGGATGGCTGCTGGGTGACTAAGAGGGGTATTGGGTATACTGGATGGCTGCTGGGTGATTTTAGGAGAGGTATTGGGTATACTGGATGGCTGCTGGGTGACTTTAAGAGAGGTATTGGGTATACTGGATGGCTGCTGGGTGACTAAGAGAGGTATTGGACATGGCTAAGCAGACACATTTTGACAAACAAAAAAATAATAGCTTTGTACCAACATGAAGATTGGTTCAACTTTATTTTCCTTGATTGACTTGAACAATTCTGTATGAGTGTCCATTATATACAGGTTAAGCCAAGTTTAAGAGATTATATTTTAAGATATTCACTGGCAACCATAAAATGCATGTAAATCAATACAATTTCTAATTATAAGACCTTGTACAGTAATTTCAAGCAAGTGTAAACCTATGCAATCTGAAATGTAGAACTTGAAAAATCAAGCCATAGGGTTATATGTGACATTGGGATATGTCAACAAAAATCTAACGCACAAAACAAAAATGCTTTTTTCTAAACCTGCTTTTAAATCCCAAAGGAATAATACAAATAAATAAATACTCAGCTGCACTGGGCAATTATCAACTATTGCATGTAAGATTAGCAGATAAACAGAAAACTTCTATTAGAAGGCAAGGTTTTTAAAAAAAAAATGCTCTAGCAAGACAACAAAGGCGTAATTATGTACAGAGCGTGGATCCACACGCAGCTCCTGCCTGTGTGACAGGAAATCATTCGACCCGAGCATTTCTAAAGGTCACCGGGACCGCGGGCGAGAGCTGCTCTCCCATGAGCGAGTCTCAGGCGGCAAACAGACGGTGTCTCCCCCAATTTCTGAGTCCCCTGACAGCACAACAGACACGGATATCTGGGAGGCCAGGCAGGAAGTCAGTGTCACATGAATGAGTTTTTCTTCAGCAAGCAAACCGAAATGGCTGTCAAAAGACTCATTTGTTACAAACCGGTTGGGACACTGCTCAGTTCTAACCATTTAGGGCTTCAAAAATAAAAAAATGTCATACTTTTTAACTGGATGTATCATGACTGTGTTCAACTGATGTCATTCAAAAGGGCAATTCTTGGTACAGATGAATTTTTAACTCCAAAGCACAACAATAACACTAGATAATCATGTTACTATTATTGGAACTACAGTCCAACAACTATTACTCCTACTACTTCATGGGGCCGTATAAAGTCTACTTTGGTACTGTTTTATAATTACGTCTGGCTGTTGTACTTTTGAAAAGTATAAAAATATCCAGCTGAAAAAAAAATGCAGTATTGCAAATATTCAAGTTTCAAATTTAATTGTCACACACTATAAATATCAAAGTCGCTTTTGGGTAAAAGCACAAGCACAAAGCAGGATGATGTACAGGGCAATTTATACATTTATTTGAAGTAGCCCAACCTACTTACCCTTCAGCTCTTGTTTTCACTCTGTTGATTACAAAAATACTGAAGGTTAACAATGCAGCGTTATCATCATATTTTAAAAGGTGCCTTTAAAGTTTGCCGCATTAAAAAAACAAGCAAACTGAGCGCTGTTCTACCCCTGGAGCTGGAATGGAAACACATGTGGGTGGGTTGGGAAGCAAAAGCTGCCCTTGATTAATCCAGAAATCCCAGGAAGGAGACGCTCTTTGTGGATGCAGTTCTGAGAGCGCAGGCCGCCGGGACCCTCCAGTCTAAGATGCTCCAGACCTATAGGCTGGTAATGACACTGATCTGACACTCATCCATTTCGGAATTTCTGTCAGCAGCAACACTTCTGTGCAGCTCAAACTTCTGACAGCAGGCAATATAAATGAAAATCTCATTGCAAAAAAAAAAAAAAAGCAAAGTTAGCAAAGAGAAAAGAAACTTCTTAAAAGTCATTCATGATAACTTCAGAAAAAAACAGGGATATTCATACTACTGAAATATTAATGAAAGAACACGTTTAAATGTGGAAACGTTCAAAAAGTGGACAAGGGATCATTTTGGAATCGAGGCGTGAGAATCTAACATGAGCTTCTTTACTTGGACTAGATATCAAAACTCTCAAGCTCAGCATCCTAGAGGAAATTGGCAACCATATCAACAGACGAGATGTCAACAGTCTTTGCATGATAATGCAAAACCTGAGCTGATTCCTGATAAAAAAAAGGATGTAGAGGAGGAGAAAGGCTTTTACTCAAACTGCCTTCCAAAAGATTAACTAACTCTAAATTAATGACGTTTAAAAATGACACTGAGCTCGTCAATTTGACGAGTTTTGATATTGCACAGAACACGTCCTCGTTTTCGACAGTCTGCTAAACACCCTCCAATCTACTGTTCCTATAGTTATAAATACAACACTCCATTTCAGCGCCCAATGACAATGTTACGCCGAGAAATCAAATAAGATCAAATTAACCATTAATCTCTTGCTTGTTCCTAGACCACTGGGCAATCTGTAATGTGGAAATAAATGACATGTATGCAAGCTTATCGCTTTCAAGAATTCACTCTTATTCACAAAAACCTGGCAGCCTACATTTGAACAAGCACCATCATTGTAACCCTAATGGAAATTAATCGATGTTTTTCTTAATACAATTCTACTCTGCAACTTAAAAGATAAAACGGTACAAAATAGATCCACACCAGGAAGGACACAATTGTATATGTGTATTATATACAGCGGATGTTAATTTAGTTGTCTTCTGTTGTTGTGACTCATCAGTATTCAGGAAGTCTTATGTAAATCTACATCTGTATTCCGTTAGAGGTTAGATATTTAAAAAAGCAATTTTCACTCTTCCTAAAATGCTGCTGGAGACTGATTTATTCAGACTAACAGTCTTTAGTACACAGACAGAAATGTGTCATGGTGAGATACTGTTATTCATTCTGACGAATGAATTGATGAAAACAAACAATAACAGCGACTCTGAACCCAATTAGCATGCTGAGCTGGAGCCGAAGCCTGATCGCGTTTAAAATTCCAGGATACGAGACACGGTGAGGTGAAGGCAATCACGCCATTGTTTGAAGCATCGATCAAAAAGGTTAAGCAGAAGTGCTGCCAGATCTGTGGATATCGCTGGAAAATACAGCTACGGGACGAAAAATCAGGAATGAGATCAACTCAGATCAAAGAACAACCATGTTCTGAAGGAATCATTTGGTAATGTTTGGTCCCTCAAAAACGTGAATGTACTTTAGTGTACTATATGGAGATAGAAACTGAGGACTATTACTGTACTATACTATTACTGTACTACCGCTTACACTACAACCATCACTAACAGTACTGATATTACCATTTGCAATAATACCAAAGGTGACAGAGATGAAAGATCGCTAGCATACTTTGACATGCCATGTAGAGTAAAGATGAAACCAAAAACAATTGACACACCAAACGAAAGTTAAAATAACCCTGACAAAAATAAGCAAAATAAGCATTTGTTCTCATTGGGAGAAGGTTGCGATTTGATCATGCTAAGACAAATTATACCAGATGTTATATCTGAACAGACAAAACACAGACAGTAAATAACAGGTGCTTATTTATCTCTGCAATGGAATCCAATTAGAGTTAATTTACCCTCCCATGTTGACAGTGAGTAAAACACTTTTAAATGTCTGGTGACGTAAAAGTTTCATCTCACTGACTCTCATCGATTCTATGATTCAGCAGAAACGTTTTTGTCAGTGATGACAGGATGGAACGGTTTCCATAAAGAGAAGGTGGGCTCCTTCTGCTTGGCGTCAGACCACATAAGTGGCCCTTTGTACCGACTCAGCTCCAAGGGTAGATAAATCTACACAATGTCACTGATATATGCAAAAGTGTGGAAGAGAACCGCCATCCGGCAGTGAGTCACGATCATGATCAAATGGAATCTGTTATAAAACTTGAGTGGTTCTTTGGACAGAAGAATGCTATTCACAATAAGCTCAGTGTCTTTGCAGAAACAGTTCCCACCTTAGGGTGTCACACAGACACCAAACTGCACAACATTCCTCCACGATGCGGGGAAACTCGGGCAGGTGTGGCTGCCATAGGAAGCTTCAGAGTGCGGCACAGAACCTCCGCGAATCCACCTGAGGGGATGGAAGCTGCTCCGGATGGTGATCAGATCCTGATGTGCTTTTTAGCCAGCACAGGTTATTGATTGTGCCTGATATTAACAGGAGACTGAGGCATGCCTGCAATTGGACTGATTAAAAATGGTCTGCAGTGATGTGTACTTGCCCTTTTCATGGTTCATTACCGAAATGAGGCGTCCTGCTGCATGCAAGCTGCAGCTCATTAACCCCAGCTCCTGTGGTACGGATGGGGATGCTGACTGTGTCTCAGACAGTATATAAACGGCACACAGGCATTTAGCGTAGCCCCTAATCACACTGGGTGCACCTATGTGCCTGCTATTTGTACACCTTTAAAACATATTTCTGTTCTCATTAATCCATATTGCTATTTTGTGTTTATGATGCTTGTATTCTGCGTAACAAACATAATAAATAAAAATAACTATATTACATGTTATATATACACAATAGGCTTTGCACAGGCTCTCTGTGACGCTCTATACAGCAAGCAGGTATGGAAAATGAATGGACGGATAATAAATATTCATCATACGACATAGATCACGATAACAGAACTTTTCAGATCTAATAATACCTCAGTGACAGAGATGTTATGTGCGATAACCTACTGCAGCCTATATTCATATGATTAATAACCATTTTTATTAAAGCCGCAGTCAGAAAAACCAGGGGCAGCAAAGGCTAAATGGAAAACTGTATTTATTAAAAAATGCAACTTAAAATGATCACGACGCAGCTAGACTGTGGCATATAAAGAATAAGAAAAGTGTGAAAATTAACCAGATAAGCCACATTCATTATTTCCAGATTTGCGGATCACCCTGAAATTGTGACACCTTCTGAAATTCCAAATTAAAACACGGGGTCAAAGTGCTGAAGAGAATCAAAAGCAATGAAAGACCGAAATTACACCGTTTAGTCTGCTGTCTGAATATAATTAGGGAGTGAGACCACTGTATTAAATATGACGGAAAATCAGATTCCTCGTAACTCAGGGCTCTGCGGGTCTGACAGCATTAACTCATAATGCATAAACATTGGCAGTAGACAAATATTTTAAAAAAGCAAAAAAAATCAGTATGCAAAGGATGTCAGTTGGGCTTTGAAATGAATTTTTATTGGTTTAATTTAAAACAGTCACTGACGGTTTTGTAGAGATCTTAGTTTATTTTATACTATTTCATTGGCTGCTAAGCGCATGTGAGAGGTTTGCGTTCTCTGATTTTAGTCTGTTCCATAACCACACTATTTCACGACGGGGAGACTGACCAAAGGGAGCTGCTGACTTTTCTTTTTAAGAACATTTTCTCATCACTTGTCTCTCATCGCCTCTGAACTGCCACCAAAGTGTGAGTAATGTCGTCCGGTTGACTGAGCCTTCCATCGAATAAAGCTCATTTATAGGCAAGTGATCAAATATACATTTTCTGATTTCTAATTTCTGCAGATCATGCATAATAATGCAGTGAATTACAGATACTGTACCAGATACACAAATACATTAACGCTAATGCACTCATACAGTATGAGCGTTTTCTGATTTGTCTTGGCGTTACCGTTTCATATAACGCATTAGACACATAAAAGGTATTGAATCAATACATCTCATGTACGTATTTCAGTGAAATCTAAAAAAGGGAATTAAATTGCAAAGTGCTACTTTGTTACATTTATATGATTTAATGTCTAAACAAGATCACCAGGCGTTCCCTCAATGCCTATGTGTGACCCTGGAAAATACCTCCACACGGACAGCCAGCATCCAACATCAACGGCCTGATTTACTGCCCCGTCCCACAGCTGATATCACGACCATTTCAGCTTCATTTTTCCAGCGTGAGTGATAACCGGCCTGGGCAACTACAAGCAAGCCCACACCTTATGGAAAAGTCCAAACGTCCAGATCCTCACTGACAAGTGACACCGTAAATCCTGCCGCTGGATAACCACAATAGCTAGATAAAATAAAATTCAGCCCACTGAACCTCCCATGCAATTTACAGTATATATGGCTTATCAGCACAGTACAACTAGAAAAAACCAACCGACTTCTGAAAGCTCTTTAAATACTAACAAGTCGATTAATCAATATTATTACATTTTCTTTTTAGCCATGTTCTTACATGAAATGAGACGGAATAATTTCAAGCACAACAATCCCATGAATCTAATACTTACACAGAAAATAATCCTGGTTTTCTCCAATGTGGTAAATATTTTACCGTAATTGAGTAATTTCCCTTTTAAAAAAAAAATAATATCAAATAACACACCATATCCCACCCATAGTCTATAACCAAAAAAAGTTTAAACTGTATAGATTAAGCAAGTAAAATAACATTTTAATATGGGGAGGTGGCAAAAAAAATAACTCTGCGCTAAACTGAGATGCCTGATGGAGAAGCTGGTTTTCATGCCATGACACTGCAGGACTTCAATAGGCTACATTTGGGCTGAGTGAAATTACCCTGAACTGACCATCACATTCACTTAGTGATTCTCAGCGGGACATTTTTCAGTTTTATCAGCTGAAGCTGACACAACAGAAATACAGGCTATGAAATAAAAACATTCCTTAATACACAGATAAACAGTGAACCTAAATCAAAGCATGACATAACCCTTATAAAATGTAAAAAAAAAAAAAAAAAAAAAAAAGTATAATTACCAAAACACATTCATCAAAGCTAACCCTGTTTTTCTAATCCATGATTTTTTTGTAAGGACTAAAAATTACATGCAGTCTGGGATTTACAGTATTTAGACCAAATGACCTAAAAACAGTTCACTTGACAAATTTCCTTGAACTTTTAATTGATACCACACACATGCCGCTATTTAAAATGCATAATCAAGAATAAAATCTCACTGCAGGCTATGGAAACCTAAGGTCAACATAACACTTACATTTGGGTAATTAATACTACCCACATGCCCCCACATACAACTCTGGGAGCTAATTATATCACATCCTTAATAGTAATTGAAGCCTACGTACAATACCTTCATAAAGTAGCTTACTCAATTGACTACAATGTTCCAATTTAAAACGAAAGAAATAACTATTTTGAAATAATGGCTGCCTACTGACCATAGAAATCGCCCAAACATCTTCAAATATTTTTCAGAGACTGAAATTTATAAATGTTATCATCATCAACTGATAGATTAGATAGATAGAATCGAAATCAAATGTATTATTAATATGCAATACCAATGTGAATAGCACTTCTTTATACAGCTGCTGAATGGCTTTCTTGAAATTGCTGTACTGCAAAGGTTCTGTACTGCCTGTACTACCACAATCTTCGGGAGTAACATACAGTAGATGCAGTCAAGATGGTGGTAGATAATTATTTGCAGTAATTTTTTCCCTTTCGAATGACCAAATGACATCTGAAATTTAGATTAATGCTCTTTAATTACAGACACGAAGGCCTGCTTGTGTGTGATCGACATACTGTGGGTTCTAGGGGAAAAGGCTTACAGACGCAGAGGCATGCTTGTGTGTGATCGACATACTGTGGGTTCTAGGGGAAAAGGCTTACAGACGCAGAGGCCTGCTTGTGTGTGATCGACATACTGTGTGTTCTAGGGGAAAAGGCTTACAGACGCAGAGGCCTGCTTGTGTGTGACCGACATACTGTGGGTTCTAGGGGAAAAGGCTTACAGACGCAGAGGTCTGGTTGAGTGTGATCGACATACTGTGGGTTCTAGGGGAAAAGGCTTACAGACGCAGAGGCCTGCTTGTGTGTGACCGACATACTGTGGGTTCTAGGGGAAAAGGCTTACAGACGCAGAGGTCTGGTTGAGTGTGATCGACATACTGTGGGTTCTAGGGGAAAAGGCTTACAGACGCAGAGGCCTGCTTGCGTGTGATCCACATACTGTGGGTTCTAGGGGAAAAGGCTTACAGACGCAGAGGCCTGCTTGCGTGTGATCGACATACTGTGGGTTCTAGGGGAAAAGGCTTACAGACGCAGAGGCCTGCTTGAGTGTGATCGACATACTGTGGGTTCTAGGGGAAAAGGCTTACAGACGCAGAGGCCTGCTTGTGCATGATCGACATATTGTGGGTTCTAGAGGAAAAGGCTTACAGACGTGGAATTCAAGACAATCACTCGAAGACCTTAGAGAGTGTTAAACAGATTCTCGTAGGATGCTTCCTAATTACATATATTCAAGCTGCAGTATTCTGCAGGGGTTTGACTACTGGCATTTCCTAGTTTTAGTTACAGTGCTCACAGAAAGTCTTGGGACGCTTCCTCAATTCAGTAAAAATACCGCAAATACCGCACTGTTTGTATCATAACAAAATCTATTTTTTGTTTACAAAATCTATATATATCACATTGGAAACAATCAGCAGTTTTAAGTAAAACATTCAAATAGTAATAAATTGAAACCAAAATTCTAGTTCTAAAGGAGCCGTTCTGAGCTAAAAAGTTCATTGATAGGCAGTCTCACTGGGGGCTTTTTAATTAGTAACACCTTTGCATTTAACGTAAAACACCAAACACTTTGTGTTTAGTATCCCTTTGGGAGCCAGTGACTACAATTGCAATTAATAGCAAAATGGCAAGAACAGAACTGAATGAGTCAGTCAAAAAAATATGACACTTAAAAAGAAAATATCTGTGCGGAAGATATGTGCAGATATATTAACAATAGCTTGTCAATGGACTTTTGTTATGAAAAAAATTTGCAACATTGTTACAGAGTTAAGCAAGCAACCAAAGACCTGTGAGAAATGTGCGCTACACTGTCTATTTAATTTTATTGGCAATCATATTATTGTATTTAATTCTTATCACCATATATCATGCAGCAAATTCCTGGTATGTTCTTCAGAACGTACATGAATAAGAACGAGACGGAATCCCAACCAATTCTGCTCTTTCTCCATTGTGTTGCACACATATGCTGCTTCGGTCTGACATGTAGACAGACTTCAGAAGCATCAGACAGCAGGAACAGGCTAATGGATGGACCTTTACAAAAGCAGTCCAGTGATCAGGCCAAGCTTACCACTCACTGTGGAATTCTATAATCTGTGAACCTGTTGGATTTCCTGATAAGGGATTAAATCGGACTACACAGAAGCTGGTGTGAAAACTAGAGGAGTTTCAAAAAACATTCAGGATTTATCAATTGGAAAATATTCACTCCATCCTTATTCTGTGTTGTTATTAACCGTGATATAACCTTAAACCCTTGGAGCCAATCGCATGAGATCATATGTAAAAATAAATAGGCCTTCGGTTTTAGGATCCTCTTGGCTTTTCAGAAGTGATACGTGGAAGAAAAGCTTTCGTCTTAATGGTATTCCGTAAGAACGCCCGGCATCGCTAGAGGTCTTGTGAGAATACTCACCTTCAAACT
>NC_064548.1:29121573-29131573 GCF_023856365.1 Brienomyrus brachyistius
TTAGGGTTAGGGTTAGGGTTAGGGTTAGGGTTAGGGTTAGGGTTAGGGTTAGGGTTAGGGTTAGGGTTAGGGTTAGGGTTAGGGTTAGGGTTAGGGTTAGGGTTAGGGTTAGGGTTAGGGTTAGGGTTAGGGTTAGGGTTAGGGTTAGGGTTAGGGTTAGGGTTAGGGTTAGGGTTAGGGTTAGGGTTAGGGTTAGGGTTAGGGTTAGGGTTAGGGTTAGGGTTAGGGTTAGGGTTAGGGTTAGGGTTAGGGTTAGGGTTAGGGTTAGGGTTAGGGTTAGGGTTAGGGTTAGGGTTAGGGTTAGGGTTAGGGTTAGGGTTAGGGTTAGGGTTAGGGTTAGGGTTAGGGTTAGGGTTAGGGTTAGGGTTAGGGTTAGGGTTAGGGTTAGGGTTAGGGTTAGGGTTAGGGTTAGGGTTAGGGTTAGGGTTAGGGTTAGGGTTAGGGTTAGGGTTAGGGTTAGGGTTAGGGTTAGGGTTAGGGTTAGGGTTAGGGTTAGGGTTAGGGTTAGGGTTAGGGTTAGGGTTAGGGTTAGGGTTAGGGTTAGGGTTAGGGTTAGGGTTAGGGTTAGGGTTAGGGTTAGGGTTAGGGTTAGGGTTAGGGTTAGGGTTAGGGTTAGGGTTAGGGTTAGGGTTAGGGTTAGGGTTAGGGTTAGGGTTAGGGTTAGGGTTAGGGTTAGGGTTAGGGTTAGGGTTAGGGTTAGGGTTAGGGTTAGGGTTAGGGTTAGGGTTAGGGTTAGGGTTAGGGTTAGGGTTAGGGTTAGGGTTAGGGTTAGGGTTAGGGTTAGGGTTAGGGTTAGGGTTAGGGTTAGGGTTAGGGTTAGGGTTAGGGTTAGGGTTAGGGTTAGGGTTAGGGTTAGGGTTAGGGTTAGGGTTAGGGTTAGGGTTAGGGTTAGGGTTAGGGTTAGGGTTAGGGTTAGGGTTAGGGTTAGGGTTAGGGTTAGGGTTAGGGTTAGGGTTAGGGTTAGGGTTAGGGTTAGGGTTAGGGTTAGGGTTAGGGTTAGGGTTAGGGTTAGGGTTAGGGTTAGGGTTAGGGTTAGGGTTAGGGTTAGGGTTAGGGTTAGGGTTAGGGTTAGGGTTAGGGTTAGGGTTAGGGTTAGGGTTAGGGTTAGGGTTAGGGTTAGGGTTAGGGTTAGGGTTAGGGTTAGGGTTAGGGTTAGGGTTAGGGTTAGGGTTAGGGTTAGGGTTAGGGTTAGGGTTAGGGTTAGGGTTAGGGTTAGGGTTAGGGTTAGGGTTAGGGTTAGGGTTAGGGTTAGGGTTAGGGTTAGGGTTAGGGTTAGGGTTAGGGTTAGGGTTAGGGTTAGGGTTAGGGTTAGGGTTAGGGTTAGGGTTAGGGTTAGGGTTAGGGTTAGGGTTAGGGTTAGGGTTAGGGTTAGGGTTAGGGTTAGGGTTAGGGTTAGGGTTAGGGTTAGGGTTAGGGTTAGGGTTAGGGTTAGGGTTAGGGTTAGGGTTAGGGTTAGGGTTAGGGTTAGGGTTAGGGTTAGGGTTAGGGTTAGGGTTAGGGTTAGGGTTAGGGTTAGGGTTAGGGTTAGGGTTAGGGTTAGGGTTAGGGTTAGGGTTAGGGTTAGGGTTAGGGTTAGGGTTAGGGTTAGGGTTAGGGTTAGGGTTAGGGTTAGGGTTAGGGTTAGGGTTAGGGTTAGGGTTAGGGTTAGGGTTAGGGTTAGGGTTAGGGTTAGGGTTAGGGTTAGGGTTAGGGTTAGGGTTAGGGTTAGGGTTAGGGTTAGGGTTAGGGTTAGGGTTAGGGTTAGGGTTAGGGTTAGGGTTAGGGTTAGGGTTAGGGTTAGGGTTAGGGTTAGGGTTAGGGTTAGGGTTAGGGTTAGGGTTAGGGTTAGGGTTAGGGTTAGGGTTAGGGTTAGGGTTAGGGTTAGGGTTAGGGTTAGGGTTAGGGTTAGGGTTAGGGTTAGGGTTAGGGTTAGGGTTAGGGTTAGGGTTAGGGTTAGGGTTAGGGTTAGGGTTAGGGTTAGGGTTAGGGTTAGGGTTAGGGTTAGGGTTAGGGTTAGGGTTAGGGTTAGGGTTAGGGTTAGGGTTAGGGTTAGGGTTAGGGTTAGGGTTAGGGTTAGGGTTAGGGTTAGGGTTAGGGTTAGGGTTAGGGTTAGGGTTAGGGTTAGGGTTAGGGTTAGGGTTAGGGTTAGGGTTAGGGTTAGGGTTAGGGTTAGGGTTAGGGTTAGGGTTAGGGTTAGGGTTAGGGTTAGGGTTAGGGTTAGGGTTAGGGTTAGGGTTAGGGTTAGGGTTAGGGTTAGGGTTAGGGTTAGGGTTAGGGTTAGGGTTAGGGTTAGGGTTAGGGTTAGGGTTAGGGTTAGGGTTAGGGTTAGGGTTAGGGTTAGGGTTAGGGTTAGGGTTAGGGTTAGGGTTAGGGTTAGGGTTAGGGTTAGGGTTAGGGTTAGGGTTAGGGTTAGGGTTAGGGTTAGGGTTAGGGTTAGGGTTAGGGTTAGGGTTAGGGTTAGGGTTAGGGTTAGGGTTAGGGTTAGGGTTAGGGTTAGGGTTAGGGTTAGGGTTAGGGTTAGGGTTAGGGTTAGGGTTAGGGTTAGGGTTAGGGTTAGGGTTAGGGTTAGGGTTAGGGTTAGGGTTAGGGTTAGGGTTAGGGTTAGGGTTAGGGTTAGGGTTAGGGTTAGGGTTAGGGTTAGGGTTAGGGTTAGGGTTAGGGTTAGGGTTAGGGTTAGGGTTAGGGTTAGGGTTAGGGTTAGGGTTAGGGTTAGGGTTAGGGTTAGGGTTAGGGTTAGGGTTAGGGTTAGGGTTAGGGTTAGGGTTAGGGTTAGGGTTAGGGTTAGGGTTAGGGTTAGGGTTAGGGTTAGGGTTAGGGTTAGGGTTAGGGTTAGGGTTAGGGTTAGGGTTAGGGTTAGGGTTAGGGTTAGGGTTAGGGTTAGGGTTAGGGTTAGGGTTAGGGTTAGGGTTAGGGTTAGGGTTAGGGTTAGGGTTAGGGTTAGGGTTAGGGTTAGGGTTAGGGTTAGGGTTAGGGTTAGGGTTAGGGTTAGGGTTAGGGTTAGGGTTAGGGTTAGGGTTAGGGTTAGGGTTAGGGTTAGGGTTAGGGTTAGGGTTAGGGTTAGGGTTAGGGTTAGGGTTAGGGTTAGGGTTAGGGTTAGGGTTAGGGTTAGGGTTAGGGTTAGGGTTAGGGTTAGGGTTAGGGTTAGGGTTAGGGTTAGGGTTAGGGTTAGGGTTAGGGTTAGGGTTAGGGTTAGGGTTAGGGTTAGGGTTAGGGTTAGGGTTAGGGTTAGGGTTAGGGTTAGGGTTAGGGTTAGGGTTAGGGTTAGGGTTAGGGTTAGGGTTAGGGTTAGGGTTAGGGTTAGGGTTAGGGTTAGGGTTAGGGTTAGGGTTAGGGTTAGGGTTAGGGTTAGGGTTAGGGTTAGGGTTAGGGTTAGGGTTAGGGTTAGGGTTAGGGTTAGGGTTAGGGTTAGGGTTAGGGTTAGGGTTAGGGTTAGGGTTAGGGTTAGGGTTAGGGTTAGGGTTAGGGTTAGGGTTAGGGTTAGGGTTAGGGTTAGGGTTAGGGTTAGGGTTAGGGTTAGGGTTAGGGTTAGGGTTAGGGTTAGGGTTAGGGTTAGGGTTAGGGTTAGGGTTAGGGTTAGGGTTAGGGTTAGGGTTAGGGTTAGGGTTAGGGTTAGGGTTAGGGTTAGGGTTAGGGTTAGGGTTAGGGTTAGGGTTAGGGTTAGGGTTAGGGTTAGGGTTAGGGTTAGGGTTAGGGTTAGGGTTAGGGTTAGGGTTAGGGTTAGGGTTAGGGTTAGGGTTAGGGTTAGGGTTAGGGTTAGGGTTAGGGTTAGGGTTAGGGTTAGGGTTAGGGTTAGGGTTAGGGTTAGGGTTAGGGTTAGGGTTAGGGTTAGGGTTAGGGTTAGGGTTAGGGTTAGGGTTAGGGTTAGGGTTAGGGTTAGGGTTAGGGTTAGGGTTAGGGTTAGGGTTAGGGTTAGGGTTAGGGTTAGGGTTAGGGTTAGGGTTAGGGTTAGGGTTAGGGTTAGGGTTAGGGTTAGGGTTAGGGTTAGGGTTAGGGTTAGGGTTAGGGTTAGGGTTAGGGTTAGGGTTAGGGTTAGGGTTAGGGTTAGGGTTAGGGTTAGGGTTAGGGTTAGGGTTAGGGTTAGGGTTAGGGTTAGGGTTAGGGTTAGGGTTAGGGTTAGGGTTAGGGTTAGGGTTAGGGTTAGGGTTAGGGTTAGGGTTAGGGTTAGGGTTAGGGTTAGGGTTAGGGTTAGGGTTAGGGTTAGGGTTAGGGTTAGGGTTAGGGTTAGGGTTAGGGTTAGGGTTAGGGTTAGGGTTAGGGTTAGGGTTAGGGTTAGGGTTAGGGTTAGGGTTAGGGTTAGGGTTAGGGTTAGGGTTAGGGTTAGGGTTAGGGTTAGGGTTAGGGTTAGGGTTAGGGTTAGGGTTAGGGTTAGGGTTAGGGTTAGGGTTAGGGTTAGGGTTAGGGTTAGGGTTAGGGTTAGGGTTAGGGTTAGGGTTAGGGTTAGGGTTAGGGTTAGGGTTAGGGTTAGGGTTAGGGTTAGGGTTAGGGTTAGGGTTAGGGTTAGGGTTAGGGTTAGGGTTAGGGTTAGGGTTAGGGTTAGGGTTAGGGTTAGGGTTAGGGTTAGGGTTAGGGTTAGGGTTAGGGTTAGGGTTAGGGTTAGGGTTAGGGTTAGGGTTAGGGTTAGGGTTAGGGTTAGGGTTAGGGTTAGGGTTAGGGTTAGGGTTAGGGTTAGGGTTAGGGTTAGGGTTAGGGTTAGGGTTAGGGTTAGGGTTAGGGTTAGGGTTAGGGTTAGGGTTAGGGTTAGGGTTAGGGTTAGGGTTAGGGTTAGGGTTAGGGTTAGGGTTAGGGTTAGGGTTAGGGTTAGGGTTAGGGTTAGGGTTAGGGTTAGGGTTAGGGTTAGGGTTAGGGTTAGGGTTAGGGTTAGGGTTAGGGTTAGGGTTAGGGTTAGGGTTAGGGTTAGGGTTAGGGTTAGGGTTAGGGTTAGGGTTAGGGTTAGGGTTAGGGTTAGGGTTAGGGTTAGGGTTAGGGTTAGGGTTAGGGTTAGGGTTAGGGTTAGGGTTAGGGTTAGGGTTAGGGTTAGGGTTAGGGTTAGGGTTAGGGTTAGGGTTAGGGTTAGGGTTAGGGTTAGGGTTAGGGTTAGGGTTAGGGTTAGGGTTAGGGTTAGGGTTAGGGTTAGGGTTAGGGTTAGGGTTAGGGTTAGGGTTAGGGTTAGGGTTAGGGTTAGGGTTAGGGTTAGGGTTAGGGTTAGGGTTAGGGTTAGGGTTAGGGTTAGGGTTAGGGTTAGGGTTAGGGTTAGGGTTAGGGTTAGGGTTAGGGTTAGGGTTAGGGTTAGGGTTAGGGTTAGGGTTAGGGTTAGGGTTAGGGTTAGGGTTAGGGTTAGGGTTAGGGTTAGGGTTAGGGTTAGGGTTAGGGTTAGGGTTAGGGTTAGGGTTAGGGTTAGGGTTAGGGTTAGGGTTAGGGTTAGGGTTAGGGTTAGGGTTAGGGTTAGGGTTAGGGTTAGGGTTAGGGTTAGGGTTAGGGTTAGGGTTAGGGTTAGGGTTAGGGTTAGGGTTAGGGTTAGGGTTAGGGTTAGGGTTAGGGTTAGGGTTAGGGTTAGGGTTAGGGTTAGGGTTAGGGTTAGGGTTAGGGTTAGGGTTAGGGTTAGGGTTAGGGTTAGGGTTAGGGTTAGGGTTAGGGTTAGGGTTAGGGTTAGGGTTAGGGTTAGGGTTAGGGTTAGGGTTAGGGTTAGGGTTAGGGTTAGGGTTAGGGTTAGGGTTAGGGTTAGGGTTAGGGTTAGGGTTAGGGTTAGGGTTAGGGTTAGGGTTAGGGTTAGGGTTAGGGTTAGGGTTAGGGTTAGGGTTAGGGTTAGGGTTAGGGTTAGGGTTAGGGTTAGGGTTAGGGTTAGGGTTAGGGTTAGGGTTAGGGTTAGGGTTAGGGTTAGGGTTAGGGTTAGGGTTAGGGTTAGGGTTAGGGTTAGGGTTAGGGTTAGGGTTAGGGTTAGGGTTAGGGTTAGGGTTAGGGTTAGGGTTAGGGTTAGGGTTAGGGTTAGGGTTAGGGTTAGGGTTAGGGTTAGGGTTAGGGTTAGGGTTAGGGTTAGGGTTAGGGTTAGGGTTAGGGTTAGGGTTAGGGTTAGGGTTAGGGTTAGGGTTAGGGTTAGGGTTAGGGTTAGGGTTAGGGTTAGGGTTAGGGTTAGGGTTAGGGTTAGGGTTAGGGTTAGGGTTAGGGTTAGGGTTAGGGTTAGGGTTAGGGTTAGGGTTAGGGTTAGGGTTAGGGTTAGGGTTAGGGTTAGGGTTAGGGTTAGGGTTAGGGTTAGGGTTAGGGTTAGGGTTAGGGTTAGGGTTAGGGTTAGGGTTAGGGTTAGGGTTAGGGTTAGGGTTAGGGTTAGGGTTAGGGTTAGGGTTAGGGTTAGGGTTAGGGTTAGGGTTAGGGTTAGGGTTAGGGTTAGGGTTAGGGTTAGGGTTAGGGTTAGGGTTAGGGTTAGGGTTAGGGTTAGGGTTAGGGTTAGGGTTAGGGTTAGGGTTAGGGTTAGGGTTAGGGTTAGGGTTAGGGTTAGGGTTAGGGTTAGGGTTAGGGTTAGGGTTAGGGTTAGGGTTAGGGTTAGGGTTAGGGTTAGGGTTAGGGTTAGGGTTAGGGTTAGGGTTAGGGTTAGGGTTAGGGTTAGGGTTAGGGTTAGGGTTAGGGTTAGGGTTAGGGTTAGGGTTAGGGTTAGGGTTAGGGTTAGGGTTAGGGTTAGGGTTAGGGTTAGGGTTAGGGTTAGGGTTAGGGTTAGGGTTAGGGTTAGGGTTAGGGTTAGGGTTAGGGTTAGGGTTAGGGTTAGGGTTAGGGTTAGGGTTAGGGTTAGGGTTAGGGTTAGGGTTAGGGTTAGGGTTAGGGTTAGGGTTAGGGTTAGGGTTAGGGTTAGGGTTAGGGTTAGGGTTAGGGTTAGGGTTAGGGTTAGGGTTAGGGTTAGGGTTAGGGTTAGGGTTAGGGTTAGGGTTAGGGTTAGGGTTAGGGTTAGGGTTAGGGTTAGGGTTAGGGTTAGGGTTAGGGTTAGGGTTAGGGTTAGGGTTAGGGTTAGGGTTAGGGTTAGGGTTAGGGTTAGGGTTAGGGTTAGGGTTAGGGTTAGGGTTAGGGTTAGGGTTAGGGTTAGGGTTAGGGTTAGGGTTAGGGTTAGGGTTAGGGTTAGGGTTAGGGTTAGGGTTAGGGTTAGGGTTAGGGTTAGGGTTAGGGTTAGGGTTAGGGTTAGGGTTAGGGTTAGGGTTAGGGTTAGGGTTAGGGTTAGGGTTAGGGTTAGGGTTAGGGTTAGGGTTAGGGTTAGGGTTAGGGTTAGGGTTAGGGTTAGGGTTAGGGTTAGGGTTAGGGTTAGGGTTAGGGTTAGGGTTAGGGTTAGGGTTAGGGTTAGGGTTAGGGTTAGGGTTAGGGTTAGGGTTAGGGTTAGGGTTAGGGTTAGGGTTAGGGTTAGGGTTAGGGTTAGGGTTAGGGTTAGGGTTAGGGTTAGGGTTAGGGTTAGGGTTAGGGTTAGGGTTAGGGTTAGGGTTAGGGTTAGGGTTAGGGTTAGGGTTAGGGTTAGGGTTAGGGTTAGGGTTAGGGTTAGGGTTAGGGTTAGGGTTAGGGTTAGGGTTAGGGTTAGGGTTAGGGTTAGGGTTAGGGTTAGGGTTAGGGTTAGGGTTAGGGTTAGGGTTAGGGTTAGGGTTAGGGTTAGGGTTAGGGTTAGGGTTAGGGTTAGGGTTAGGGTTAGGGTTAGGGTTAGGGTTAGGGTTAGGGTTAGGGTTAGGGTTAGGGTTAGGGTTAGGGTTAGGGTTAGGGTTAGGGTTAGGGTTAGGGTTAGGGTTAGGGTTAGGGTTAGGGTTAGGGTTAGGGTTAGGGTTAGGGTTAGGGTTAGGGTTAGGGTTAGGGTTAGGGTTAGGGTTAGGGTTAGGGTTAGGGTTAGGGTTAGGGTTAGGGTTAGGGTTAGGGTTAGGGTTAGGGTTAGGGTTAGGGTTAGGGTTAGGGTTAGGGTTAGGGTTAGGGTTAGGGTTAGGGTTAGGGTTAGGGTTAGGGTTAGGGTTAGGGTTAGGGTTAGGGTTAGGGTTAGGGTTAGGGTTAGGGTTAGGGTTAGGGTTAGGGTTAGGGTTAGGGTTAGGGTTAGGGTTAGGGTTAGGGTTAGGGTTAGGGTTAGGGTTAGGGTTAGGGTTAGGGTTAGGGTTAGGGTTAGGGTTAGGGTTAGGGTTAGGGTTAGGGTTAGGGTTAGGGTTAGGGTTAGGGTTAGGGTTAGGGTTAGGGTTAGGGTTAGGGTTAGGGTTAGGGTTAGGGTTAGGGTTAGGGTTAGGGTTAGGGTTAGGGTTAGGGTTAGGGTTAGGGTTAGGGTTAGGGTTAGGGTTAGGGTTAGGGTTAGGGTTAGGGTTAGGGTTAGGGTTAGGGTTAGGGTTAGGGTTAGGGTTAGGGTTAGGGTTAGGGTTAGGGTTAGGGTTAGGGTTAGGGTTAGGGTTAGGGTTAGGGTTAGGGTTAGGGTTAGGGTTAGGGTTAGGGTTAGGGTTAGGGTTAGGGTTAGGGTTAGGGTTAGGGTTAGGGTTAGGGTTAGGGTTAGGGTTAGGGTTAGGGTTAGGGTTAGGGTTAGGGTTAGGGTTAGGGTTAGGGTTAGGGTTAGGGTTAGGGTTAGGGTTAGGGTTAGGGTTAGGGTTAGGGTTAGGGTTAGGGTTAGGGTTAGGGTTAGGGTTAGGGTTAGGGTTAGGGTTAGGGTTAGGGTTAGGGTTAGGGTTAGGGTTAGGGTTAGGGTTAGGGTTAGGGTTAGGGTTAGGGTTAGGGTTAGGGTTAGGGTTAGGGTTAGGGTTAGGGTTAGGGTTAGGGTTAGGGTTAGGGTTAGGGTTAGGGTTAGGGTTAGGGTTAGGGTTAGGGTTAGGGTTAGGGTTAGGGTTAGGGTTAGGGTTAGGGTTAGGGTTAGGGTTAGGGTTAGGGTTAGGGTTAGGGTTAGGGTTAGGGTTAGGGTTAGGGTTAGGGTTAGGGTTAGGGTTAGGGTTAGGGTTAGGGTTAGGGTTAGGGTTAGGGTTAGGGTTAGGGTTAGGGTTAGGGTTAGGGTTAGGGTTAGGGTTAGGGTTAGGGTTAGGGTTAGGGTTAGGGTTAGGGTTAGGGTTAGGGTTAGGGTTAGGGTTAGGGTTAGGGTTAGGGTTAGGGTTAGGGTTAGGGTTAGGGTTAGGGTTAGGGTTAGGGTTAGGGTTAGGGTTAGGGTTAGGGTTAGGGTTAGGGTTAGGGTTAGGGTTAGGGTTAGGGTTAGGGTTAGGGTTAGGGTTAGGGTTAGGGTTAGGGTTAGGGTTAGGGTTAGGGTTAGGGTTAGGGTTAGGGTTAGGGTTAGGGTTAGGGTTAGGGTTAGGGTTAGGGTTAGGGTTAGGGTTAGGGTTAGGGTTAGGGTTAGGGTTAGGGTTAGGGTTAGGGTTAGGGTTAGGGTTAGGGTTAGGGTTAGGGTTAGGGTTAGGGTTAGGGTTAGGGTTAGGGTTAGGGTTAGGGTTAGGTTAGGGTTAGGGTTAGGGTTAGGGTTAGGGTTAGGGTTAGGGTTAGGGTTAGGGTTAGGGTTAGGGTTAGGGTTAGGGTTAGGGTTAGGGTTAGGGTTAGGGTTAGGGTTAGGGTTAGGGTTAGGGTTAGGGTTAGGGTTAGGGTTAGGGTTAGGGTTAGGGTTAGGGTTAGGGTTAGGGTTAGGGTTAGGGTTAGGGTTAGGGTTAGGGTTAGGGTTAGGGTTAGGGTTAGGGTTAGGGTTAGGGTTAGGGTTAGGGTTAGGGTTAGGGTTAGGGTTAGGGTTAGGGTTAGGGTTAGGGTTAGGGTTAGGGTTAGGGTTAGGGTTAGGGTTAGGGTTAGGGTTAGGGTTAGGGTTAGGGTTAGGGTTAGGGTTAGGGTTAGGGTTAGGGTTAGGGTTAGGGTTAGGGTTAGGGTTAGGGTTAGGGTTAGGGTTAGGGTTAGGGTTAGGGTTAGGGTTAGGGTTAGGGTTAGGGTTAGGGTTAGGGTTAGGGTTAGGGTTAGGGTTAGGGTTAGGGTTAGGGTTAGGGTTAGGGTTAGGGTTAGGGTTAGGGTTAGGGTTAGGGTTAGGGTTAGGGTTAGGGTTAGGGTTAGGGTTAGGGTTAGGGTTAGGGTTAGGGTTAGGGTTAGGGTTAGGGTTAGG